>NC_056750.1:826313199-826319500 GCF_019279795.1 Protopterus annectens | reverse complement strand
TTTGTTAACCCCATGTAGATACTATAGAATGGAAAGATCGAATACAGACAATAAAGCCCATTAAAGTTGTAGTACCATATGGAGCTAAAGTAGATATAGTACAGCAGGCTATACGTATAAATTGGAATATTTTAACAGCTGATTGTGACATAGCAAGGTTAGTGGGTGAAATACCGTCATTCACATTCAGCAATATGTGTAACCTTAAGCGTCGTTTATGTTCGGCCTTGGTTCACACCGCACATTCTAGAACAGGGTTTGAAAGAACCAGTAAATGTGGAAAATGTCATCAGTGTGTATATGTAGATCAATCACATTATTATAGGCACCCAGACACAGGACACTTGTGGACGCTGACTTATGACAGTAAATGTGCAACTAGGAACATTGTCTACATAGCACATTGTACATTTTGTTTCTCATTTTATGTGGGTAAATCAAATCGGTCCCTTAGGGAGTGTATTCGTTACCATGTGTATTGTTTAAACAGAAAGTTACAGTATAGTGCTCTTGCCAAGCATACTCTCAATTCAGATAGTAATCATACCTTTGTGTTCCAAGTATTACAGGTTATATCCCCTAGTGTTAGGTTAGGGGACATAGTAAATATTACAGAACAAGCAGAGTTGACTTGGATTTGCAGATTGTCTGCACATAGGGGCAGAGGATTAAACGAGGTTCTATCGATTAAACCATATTTAAAAAGTAGGCCTATCAAATGAAATTTTGAGTTATGGGCTGTATTATAATAATAATTATTATTATTATTATTATTATTATTTTTTTTTTTTTTACTCATGCCACATTTTTTGGCATTATATTTATTTATTTTTTGTAGGTTTTATAGAATATTGGTATTTTACAGCCCATTTTTTCATATATTTTATATATATTGTTTGTATCATTTATATTATTTGTGTTAATATGGTTCCCACTATTTTGCAGTATTGATTCATTTTAGGAGCATTGTATGGATATGTTATTTTTATGTAGGCACATTACTTGGCACAATATTTGTGTTTTTGCGTTATTGAGTATGTCAACTGTATTTAGGTTTTATAGTTTAGTTGCAATGATGTGTAAAAATATGGAAATATATGTATATATACATTACAGTTCATATCCTAACATTTTTGTGTGGCATAAATGTATATATATATTTTTATAGTATTGAGAGATATACACATTATCATAGGATTGAGCGATATACATATTTTATATGAGCTATTAAATGGTTGTTTTAGAGTGTAGGTTGTTATTTACATTTTCAAGTCTTTTAAAGTTTTTTATGCAAGGTGACCAGATTTGCCTATGTATTGCTTGTATTCTTTGTGATTTAACTACAAACAATTTCATTAATTTAATGGGAGTCTGGCTACGTGATGTGGCCACGTTGCACGCACAAACGATTCACGTCATCTGCGTGTTGATTGGTTGAGTGTTGATATCATGTATTTCAATTCTTTGTCTGTACTAATGTTGATGGTCTGAAGAAGCGGCGTATGTTTAGCCGTGAAAGCGCTAACCGATTAAAGAAGTTTTAATCACGGAACCGAATGGTCTTTATTTTGCTGGGTCTATTTTTGATGTCGAGGATTACTGAATAGGTGTCCTCGTTTGCTTATTTTTTGCAACACGCTTAGTTACAGCTTGGTGTTTGTAACCTGAACTACTTGTATTGCAAGGAGAGTGCGATAAAGGTATTACTGTGGAGTCACTATATTTGGACAGTACAACTCGTTAATTTGGACTTTACACAGCCAGTAACAGACTTTTATTAGACTGTTTATCGTGGGTCCTTTAAACTTTGAAGATTGCTCCCTTTGGGATATTTTGGTTTCTATTTATAGATATATATATATATATATATATATATATATATATATATATATATATATATACACATTATATATATATATATATATACAGGGGTGTGGCTAGGATTTTCAAATTTGTACTGACAGCTCTCAAACTGCTACCCCCCTCCCCAGCCAAGCTACGGCCATTCTCGTAATTCACGGTTCACTCTTAGTGTCAATGAAGAGGCATTCGCTGTAATGCCTCTTCAGTAATATAATATAAATTCACTCAAACTCGGTTCCTTGAATTGAAAATTAACCTGAAATGTCAGTTCTTTGAAAAATGCAGCATGGTAGTTGGGGGTAGAGACTTTATGCTTTTGTTTTCTGTAACCAAGGTACAGGTTTTGAGCTTGAGTAAATTACTAACCACCTGCTACCACTAACTAGGATGTTTCACACACACACCCTTACCTACCTCTTAGTGCAAGAAATATGGACAAAGCCTAAAATAAACAGGGACAGATATTAAATAATGTTCTCGTGAACTTAGAAAGTTGCTAGAATAAAAGGATTTTTGTGCTAGTATGAATTTTTCTAAAGGACATGAAGTCTGAAGCTCAAATGTCTGTCATTATTTAGCAACTTCAGCCTTCAATGATTTTCTAGAAAATCACAAAATTTATGAGGAACAGGCAAAAAATATGGGGCAAAAATTCTGCAAAATGTGGACAGTTGAGAGGTATGCTACCTACCACACACACAACCTCTCAACCTCTTACAGCAACAAACTCATAAATAAAACTGAGGCAAAGGCCCAAAAATAAGGACATTTGTTTTTAAATATTGCTCTTATAAACTTAGAAAGATAATAGAATAGTAGTAGGTCTTGCATCAGTACGAATTTTCTGAAAGGTATGAAATATGAAACTGAAATGTCTGCATTATTTTCTAACTTCAGTCTTTAACAATTTGCCACTAATTTGCCAGAAAACTGCAATTTTATGAAAAACGGACCAAAAATGTGATGCAAAAATATAAAATTGCCAGACAATACAGCTGGGAACCTGTCAAAGGAGGGACACCATTTTAATATGAGCACAGTTAACTTAGAGCAGCTGTCAAAATGAGAGAATCTACATGCATTTCTGAAAAACTCTGATCATTACAGTTATTTATAAAAGTAAAGTAAACCCTCTGTTTTCTTCCAAAATTGCTATTTTGTGGAGGGATCAATAGGGGAAGAGCAACATTTTGAGCCAAAATCAGGGACAGTTGAGGTTTGGCTATGCCTAATTCTATAAAGCAATTTATTTGCATGTACCTCTCAACCTGTTCATGCAATAAATCTGGACAAGGCCAAATATATTGAGGGAACATATAAACAGTACAAACAATTGCTCTTGTATAAACTGGGACAGATAGAACAGGTCTTATTTTATCATGCATTTTTCTGAAGGTTATAAAGTCTGAAACTAGTGTGTCATTATTTAGTGGCTTAATTCCTAAATCATTTGCCAGAAAACCACAAATTGAGGAACAAACCAAAAAGAAGCAAAAAATCTATTCATTCTTTGAAAATCTGGACAGTTGGGAGGTATAGTTCAGCTGGGGCTGTCTAAGTTTGCCGCCCTTCCCCCTCACAAAACCATGGTCGAATGGAGCCTCCCCCTGCAGCCATTCCAATGATCCATTACTTTGCTATTTCACTCCATTTACCATAAACACCAATGTACATACTGATTTACTTCTATGATGATTTAAACTTCATTTGAAAGTTATTTTGCATTTTACAGCACAAACACTAAGACATCTGCTAAACAAACTCGGCATTAAAACTTCTCTGCCCTTGAAACTCACATTCATTGAAACAGCATTAAAACCCACATTCAAAGAAAAATACATTTTACCCGTGGCAGAAAAAATAATTCTGGGCTGCTTTTAAATCATAGGCCCCTTGCATATGAAACATACATGTGCTCTTCAATACACCTTCCTATTGCTTTGAACATTTTTCCAGTAAACAATGAAACAAAACTGCCCAATTCAGAACATTTCCATCATAAAAGTCTAGTCAAACTTTTACAGTCCACCATTATCAGTAAATAATATGCACAATCTCTGAAGTAGTAAAAAAAGTCATCTAAATAATTCCACGTTAAATAAATCTAACTAATGAAGAGGTTGCTGCTAGCAATCACCTTTATTATTTCATGACTTCACCGAAAAATAAAGTGTCTGATGCCCCTGAGGAATAAATTGCCTAAATTACATTAATAAGCTAGTAATATTGCAATAGGAAATGGATGGCAAACTGATAACAGGCTCATAGTTACTGTCTTAACTTTCAGTACAGCAGCATTCACCCCTTATGGGAGTAGAACCAACAACCTTCTGCATTAAAAGCAAATACACAACATTTTGTACTACTAGCAATGCGAGCCGACTTAGCATAATCAGCACTAAACTTCTCTTCCCCTGCAGCTCTCAGCTCCTTGTAAAATCTACGCAATACTCAACTACATCTCAACTTCGCAGCACAAGAAGTCTGGAAAAAGCCAAATTTATTGGGGTGGGTCAAAAGGGCAAAAAACAGGAACACATTAAACATTGCTTGTATAATCTTGGAAAGCTGCTAGAATAAAATGCTGTGTTACCATCATACATTTTACTGCCAAGGTCACTGTGCAAAATAGTCAGAACAACATACCACTATGCCAAATCACCTGCTTTGTGAAAGAGAGGAAGACTGAAACTTAAATGGCTATCATTTAATGAATTCAGTTCTCACCATAGCCGTCATCCTCTTAGCACAAAACACCTGGACTGGACAAACCCAGTAATGAGGGAATACAGCCCTCAAACATATTCAGTGAATTCAGTTATTGCCATAGCTGTCAACCTTAGCACAAAAACCTGGACAAAGCCAATAACAGGGTATTACAGTCCCAAAAATAAGGACAAATTTCAAATAGTCATAAACTTAAAAAAATTGCTATAAAAAAAGGTTGTGTTAATATATATTTATTGCTAGAATAAAAAGTTGTTTTACTATGCCACAAACACAGGGATAAGATGCAGACTCCACACAGAAGGCACCCCAGCCAAGAATCAAACCAGAAAACCTATAGCTGTGAGGCAACAATACTGCCACTGCACCATCAAATATGTAAGGAAGTAAACATTCAGAAACCTGAAGTCTGAAATTTAAATGCCTGTCAATTTGTTAATCAGGACAGTCTGACTTGGAACAAAAAACAAAAAAAAACAATTCTCAGCAGAGGCCCAGGAAAAAATAATGCAGACATGTCTTTGTAACATGGGAGGATGCAAAAGCAAACCCACACAAACACAGGGAGAAGATACAGACCCCCCCCCCACAAAGAAGGCACCCCAGCCAAGAATCAAACCCAAGAACCTATAGCTGTGAGGCATCAATGCTACGTTGCTACCACTGCACCATCAAATTTCAAGCATTGCAATATTTAAAAAACACAGATACGATACAGATATTGATCAGATCAAATATGAGGCAAAAATCTGCAATGTTTTTACAAATGGTGGTGGGTAGGGAGTTCAGGTCTTTAACACTTGCATACAAGGTACAGGGTTCAAGCCTGAGGTATTCCCTACCACACCACCATGAGTAATCACCAGTACATCCCACCTGGGGCATTTTCACTCACACACACACACTTTATACTTCTACTGTTTACACTTTGTACTGTGGAGCTTTTTTCCATATGTCCAGGCTCAAATAATCTTCCTTTATCTGAATAGAAAGAAGGACATCATCTCTGCTAAATACCAAGGGGAAGCCTATTCAAATAAGTATGACGATGAAAATGAAACCACGTCAGGTTTTAATCATGTATTCATATAGCACTGCTGATGCTGTAATTCAAGCAGAGATATACATATGCTACACAGAACAGGGAATGACTTAGTGTCCTCCTTTCTCCAGAGCTGCAAGGTTTGAACTACTGATACATAGAATAACAGCTTGTAAAAAAAAAAAGTTAAATTATGTTTTGAAAGTTACTGTAATATGTGCATATGTGTGTGTGTACAAATACAGTGTCAGACAGGCAGACAAAGATATTTACTGGATTTTACACTATAGTAGTGTATCTTAATAAAGAAATACCATATAGAGTCTAAAACATAAATAAATGAATATACATAGCTAGTTAGTAATCAGTTGTGTACATTTTTAGTGGACATTGTTTCCTTTACATTCCATCAGTTTTGAATAATCATTATTTGATTTCTTTAGATTGTTTGAGCATCATTTAAGCATAATTTTTTCCTAATATCATGGAACTGAAATAATTTCTTCACA
Source organism: Protopterus annectens (assembly GCF_019279795.1). NCBI lineage: Eukaryota > Metazoa > Chordata > Ceratodontiformes > Protopteridae > Protopterus > Protopterus annectens. The sequence continues at coordinate 826,313,359 of NC_056750.1, read as the reverse complement.
TATCTAATTGTAGATAGTAATACAACATGTTATTCCCTGAATTATGTGCATTGGTTTGTAATTCTATATACATAAAGAATAGTTTAAAAGGTCATAGCAAGTCTATGCCTGATGTGACATGGAATCATTGGATTTAACTTAAAGCTGGTTATCCTAGTTC
>NC_056750.1:826303199-826305699 GCF_019279795.1 Protopterus annectens | reverse complement strand
AGAAAATGTCATCAATATAGGGCTTGTACAGCACTACATGTTTAAACCCCTGCATGTTAATGAATTCTTCAGCTTCCCATGCGCTGAGAACCAGGTTGGCGTAGGCGGGGGCCATTTTCGCTCCCATCGCTACACCTTTCAACTGTTGGTATATCTCTTCTTCGAATGCGAAGAAATTGTTCTCTAGTACAATTTTGAGCAGTTTGCAGAGCGTGTCCGCCCTTTGGGGGTCCATATTTCTGTGGGCTGTGAGGTATTTCTTCACTAGTTTGATGCCTTGAGTGTGGGGAATGCTGGGGTAAAGTGCCACAATATCAAGGGTGACCAGGGTGACTTGGTTTGGAATGCCCTTGTTTTGGTATAGGAAAATTTCATGGAGAAATTCCCAGGAGTCCTTGAGGTAGTACTTTGAGGTCTGTACTATTGGGTTAAAGTAATAGTCAAGAAGTTCCGAAATGTATTTGGTCTTCGTCCTTTTAGATGACACTATGTGTCTAAATGGAGGATCCACTTGGTTTTTGTGGATCTTGGGGATGCCAAACAGCCTGCCTACGTCTGGAGAATCTACTTGCATGAACTCGTACTCCTCCTTTGTAATATTGCCCTGGTAGCTGAGTTTCTTGATGATGTTGTCTATCTGTTTAAACTTGTCACATACCTCCTCTTTACTAATCTTGTGGTAACTGTTGTCTTGGTCCAGGATCTCATGCATTTTTTTATTGTAATGTTCGTTTTCCATTACAACTATCCCCTCTCCCTTATCTGCTTTCATAATCTTAAGTTGTTTGGCGTCGCAAAGGTTGCGCAGTGCCGGTTTTTCTTTAGCATTCAGGTTGTTACAGTAGAAGCGTGGCTTGTTGTCTAGTAAAGTTCTGATCTCATTTTCAACCACTTTCGAGAACACATTAATGTTGCTCGCCAGTGTGGGATTGAAGGTACTTTTTCTTTTTAGGAGTGGGGGGCCTGTCTCTGCATCGTCTGAGTACAAGGACTCTTGGCTGCTCATGGGGGTCGAGTAAGAGGAATGTCTTGTTTCGCTGTTCCCCTCCCCCATCCACATGGCTGGGTTATTGTCTCCCAGGCTCTGGTTGATAACTCTGTCATTATCGTGGCCAGTGAATGCGCTTAACGTAGCTGTGGCTCTTTCCCTTGTGGGGTGGAAGTTTATGGCGCGAACCGTGGTAGAGGTGGTTGGACTATTGTGTAGTCCATCGGTTCTAATCATTTCTCTGTTTCGTCACGCATTTGACTGGGATAGGGTAGCTGTAGCATTTGCTACGGGCTCATTTGTAACAACGCAGTACATTGAGATTTTGTTCCTAGAGGCATTGTAGTTCGCTGAAGGATTCGTATTTCTAGTCATAGTGTAATCACAGTTAGCAAACGTCACATTTACGGTGTTACATGCACTGGTGTTACCTTGCTCTAATTTGTTCTCTACAAAAGCTTTATTCTCATAATTAAGATTAATGGCCTTACTGACTTCCTCTGGTTTGGTCTCATTAATCATGCCCTCCAACATTCTTGTTACATTTGCCCTGTTACTCAAACTGTTCCCTCTAGCATTTATTTCTGTAACATTGTCTAAACCCCTTACATTAAATGCAACATTGGTACAAGACATAACATCATTCGTAACATTTAAAGCATTTGACCTGTTTGCCACATTGGTGGCTATTGTATTGTTTCTGCCCGAGTGGCGGCAGTTCATCAGCTCCTGCTTGTCTATGTCGGAGTGGCTACCATTGGTGCTGTCATTAGTAACTGTTGTAGGGTACCCTATGTTTCTGCCCGTGTGGAAGTCACGGGCTTCGCCCTCATGCGTGGTCATGGCCCCTACATTGTTAGCCAAGTCCAAGTCTATACTTAGGTCGTCGGGCAATGCTTCAAAGCAGTGATTGAAAAATTTTTTGTTACTGAAGCAATGTTTTAGGCTGAGTTTACGGCAGAAAAGTTTCAGGTCAAGAATAACATCTGTGGATCTGGTCCTCTGGGCCGGGATGAAATTGAGCCCTTTATTTAACAAATCATAGGTATATTGATCAAGGGGACATTCTGATAAATTGTAAACATTGCTAACATTGCCATTAATAAGGCCTGTTCTCATACCTTGGTCAGCTGTTGTGGGCTCAGCACTAGCTCTTTCGTCCATGGCTCCTAGCACCTTCTTCTCATTGTCCGTTCTCTGGTCGTGGCAGACGTGTCCCTGGTCCCATTGGGCGGTCTGCCCCTCCTGCCTCCTTGTGCCCCTCTTCTCGCTTGTTGGGTCGGGCTGGTCCAATCTGGTGGTTTTGGGTCTGAGGCAGCAGCTAAAAAAGAATCCTGGTCACTTGTTTCCTCCGTGTTGTGGCGTCCTCGTGGTGGTGGAGGTGGGGTGCGCAAGTTGTTAGTGTTCTGGGTGTCGAGATTCGCTGGCTCTTTACTGGAAATCTTATTTTGGTTTTTATTTTCTGTCTCCTTGTTCGTTGTTCGATGTGTCAGTCCTCTCGCACGCTCACTG
>NC_056750.1:826293199-826298199 GCF_019279795.1 Protopterus annectens | reverse complement strand
AAGGTGGTCCACACAGCCTATCTAGACCTTGCCAAGGCCTTTGATACTATCCCCCACTCTGGAATCATAGATAAACTTACTAAGTTGGGCATTAATCCCTATGTCACCCAATGGGTTGCTAAATGGCTTACTGATAGAACCCACACTGTAAAAGTAGCCGACTCCAAATCCAGCTCCAGACAAGTGACAAGTGGAGTACCTCAGGGTTCAGTCCTGGGGCCGCTCTTGTTTGGCATCTACTTCTCTGAAGTACAGGTCAACACTAAGGGACTCTGGCTAACAAAGTTTGCATATGACTGCAAACTGGGAGCCATTATTGAATCCCCAAATGATGTGGATACTCTACAAAAAGGGCCTTACAGAAACAGATGCTTGGTGCCAGAGCCATGGGCTCAAGCTCAATGCCAAGAAATGTATTGTTATCCCCTTTGGGAAAAAACATGTATCCATAAATTACCATATAGGTGGCAGTACACTAAACACAGAAAGTGTGATAAGAGACTTAGGGACACAGGTGGACAGTGGTCTCACCTTCGATAACCACATCGCCACAACAGTCAGGAAATCCTTCTATGTGGCACACCTCATCACGAAGGGCTTTTCATCCAGAAAAAAGGAGGTCATTGTCCCACTGTACTCATCCCTCATTAGACCCATTATAGAATACAATGCCCCATTTGGTATGTACCTCTCAAGACATCTGCAACAACTGGAAAAGCCTCAGAAATACCTCACTAAAAAAATCACAGGCCTAAAGCAGATGCCCTACGCTGACTGCCTTAAAAAACTCCAGCTATACTCTGTCGCATATTGTCTACTCAGAGGCGATCTCTGCTTAACATACAAGGCCATGTCAAACCCAGAGCTGTTGGACATGCTACACTTAAAGAAATCCCAATCCCTCAGAGCTACACACTCCAGGGATCTAAACCTTGTCATCACAATAAACAAAACATGCTGGAGGGATAGGTTCCTGACCCAGAGACTCCCCAGACTCTGGAATAGATTGCCCATACATGTCAAGCAGAGTGCCTCTTTGGACCTCTTCAAGAGGAACCTTGATGATTGGATGGGAGAAAGGAAATTCACCCCAGGGATCACGTCAGTCGCCCTGCTAGACAGGGGTCCAGGAAAGTAAATAATGTGGGAAGAAATAGCCAGGGAATTGTTATGGCTAGGCTTGTATAGGCCCTAGGGCTGATAGCCTAGTACCAACCTATGAACCTATGAACCTATGAACCTATGAACCACAGTAACATAACCTGTACCTCTAACTATATACTACCAAAATATCACAGAACTACCCATGTGACTTACCTCACCACCAAAAAGAATTTTAATAATTCCCTCAAAACCCTCAAATTCCTACACTATCCCCAGTGTTACCTTCTCCTTGACAGGGACATTCATCCAAACCCTGGCCCCAATACCAACAATAGGAATAACCTTGATAATGTAACCTTACCTAAACCTTCTACATTAGCTAAAGCACCTAACTCCCTCCTGATTGCTCACCTTAATATTAGAAGTCTTAACAATAAAATTCCCCACCTGCATGCACTCCTGGACTTGCACTCATTTGATATTCTATGTCTTACAGAAACCTGGCTAAAACCATCTACTCTAGACCAGGAAATTACCCCTCCAGGCTATACCATCTTTAGATGTGACCGCAAAACCAAAAAAGGAGGGGGTATAGCTATTATCTATAAATCTAATCTCCAAGTATCCATCTTTAATGAGATTCCATCACTACACACCAAATCTGAAATACTGTCTACCAAACTCCAAATCAACAACACCAAATCTATCAACCTAATTTGCTTGTATCTTCCCCCTGGTAACAATACTAATACTCTTGAAAACTTTCTTAATCTCCTCTCTACCCAACTACCCCAGGAAACCATCATAATGGGTGATTTCAACATAGACTGGCTAACCTGTAGTTTCCAGAACCCCACTAACCACATAAATCTTTATGGATTCTCCCAATTAATAACCACTCCTACTAGAATCCACAAACCTAACAGGAAAGAATCTACTCTTGACTGGATCCTTATTAATAACCACCCTATCAATTATACTCCAGGAACCCTTCCCGACAATATTAGTGACCATATGCTTACTTACATTATTAGACAAAACTTTCATATCCCAACTACTTACAAACTCAAAACTTCCCACTCAAAGAAATTCTATAATCCTGATAGTTTCCTGAACGAACTGCAAGCATGTGACTGGTCTCCACTGACCCATCTGGAACTTGATGAGGCTGTGACGTACTTCAACACTAACTTTCTTCAAATTCTAAACTACCACGCACCTTATCACTCTACTAGAATAAGATCCAAATCCGCACCATGGCTAACAAAACAAACTAAGCAGAAGATGCTCCTCAGAAACAAAATATGAGCTAAATGGAGAGCTACCAAATGTCTATTTGATCACCTCCTCTTTAAACAGCTAAGAAATGCCACCAAGAAAGATACTCTGAGACAAAAAAGACTACTACCTACACCTCCAACAAACTAATCAACAAACACCACAAAAGTTTTGGTCGGGGATAAACAAACTTCTTCAACCAGGACACTCAACTACTCCTGCTCCATTAGGTTTCAACCATAATAATTTCAACCAGATCCCTGATGCCTTTAATAAATACTTTACTGAAGCCATTCAAACCCTAGCCAATTTTGTACCCCCACCTACTGCTTCCCCACCACACACCACCAAGACAACATCTCCTACCTTTCATAGGCAACCTATTCCTACATCTTTTATTTTTAAACTGCTTAAAAAACATAAACCCTGCACCCCATCTGCAGACCGACTCCCATCTGAATACCTACAAATTGCCGCAAAAGCTATTCTTTACCCCATATCCATACTCATTAACAGAACTATCTCTGAAGGCAAAATCCCTACCATTTAGAAAGTATCTCACATTATCCCACTACACAAAGGTGGATCTTCTATAGAGCTTTCAAACTTTCGCCCTATTGCCTTACTATCCCCATTAGCTAAAATAATGGAAAAATGTATTCATAAACAACTACTCAACCACCTTCTACAAAATAACCAAATAGCCAACTGCCAACATGGCTTTAGACCATTTCACAGCACAACAACTGCTTTTATCCTTCACTGACTCTATAAATAAAAATCGTAACAATAACTCCTTTTCCTCTGCACTATTTATTGACCTGTCAAAAGCCTTTGATATGGTTAACCATAACTTACTTCTAGACAAACTAAAATACCTTTCTCTTGATCCACTAGCATTACAATGGTTTAGGTGTTATCTTCAAAACAGAAAGCAAGCAGTGTTTTGGGATAACAATCTGTCTTCATTACTCCCAGTAAATATTGGAGTCCCACAAGGCTCTATCTTAGGTCCCCTTCTTTTTTCCTTATTTATTAACAACCTCCACATGGACATACCTCAAGCCACCTGCATTCAATATGCAGATGACTCAACCTTAATCTGTACTGCTAAGAACATAGCCACCCTCCAGTCCCTCACCCAAACTGCGCTCCAAAATGTTGAAAACTGGTTTATGAAACATTGCCTCCTCCTTAATCCCAAAAAAACAAAATTACTGCTTTTTACCCCAACTCAAAAATCTTCCACACCATTCTTCTCTATTACCTCTAACAACGCTACTAACATTACCCCAGATACTACCACCCACTTACTAGGGGTTACAATTGACAATCGTCTTAATTATGATCACCATATCAACGCCACCATAAAATCTGTTAACAAAAAACTTGGTACTCTCTATAGAATCAAACCCTTCCTTACCCCCATAGCCAGGAAAACTATTGCCCAGACACATCTCATTTCTACTCTTTTCTATGCCTCTGCTATATATACTAACCTATCTAAGAATAACATTTCCAAACTTTCTACCTGTTATAATAGCATAGCTAGATTCATTACATGTACACCCTTTAAAACTCACCACTGTCTTAACCTCAAACAACTAGGATGGCTAGAATTGCAGAACCACATACTCAGCAGTTACTTATCACTCAAAAGATCCTACATCACCCCAATAATAACCCTATCCTCACTAATCTGATTTCACCATACAAAAATCTAGCTACTCTACATTCTGCTAATAAACTCCTGGTCTCCTTGATTAAATCTAATAATAAAGCTGGTGACTCACTTTTCACAAACACTTCAGGCAAAAACTGGAATCAGCTCCCTCCTGAACTATCTAACCTACCTTCTACTTCTCTATTCAAAAAACATATTAAAGAACATCTTAAAACTCAGTGGCTTTGTCCCTGTGCTAACCCAGACTAAAATCTATTTCTCCTCCTACTCATACCCTTTTCCGCACCCCTCTATCTTAGGCCTCTAACCTAGGCCTCCTAATCATGCTTCTTTTTTTTTTTTTTTTCTCATAGTAAGAGGAAAAATTATAAGGACTTTACTCTGTTGTGCACATACCCACTTTGTGTTTAGTACAGCTGCCTTTCTTTACCTAAAAATAAACTTTTAGCATAATCCCCGGGATTCATGAACCTTGCGCCATGCGCACGCATAGCGTAGGCATTACAACGCCAAATATGGCCGCCGAGCGATTCAGGTAGGATCCAATCCCACGTGCACTACCGGCGTGCGCCGGATCTGCGCGCTACCAAGGTAGGTATGCTAAACACCCCATGTGCGGTGTTGCACCATGCAAATGAAGCCATATAGCGATCCACGAAGTGGTGCAGGTGTAGCATAACGCCACTGCAATGTAAACAAAAAAAAACGGTTTACATTTTCCCAAACATAACATAGGAGTAACGGAAGTCTGTCAGCGTCAGGTGTCACACTGTTGCCATATGCCAATGGCGAAATACACAGAGAATGTGAAAAGAAAGCATGCACAACATGTAAATAATAACATAAATGGTATGTCCACAGAAACTCACAGTAGAACCCCAGGACATGTTTGCGGAAGGTGCAAAACAATGAAATAATATGACAATGCGCGTAA
>NC_056750.1:826287513-826292699 GCF_019279795.1 Protopterus annectens | reverse complement strand
TCAGAGTCAGTTTAAAGACAATGAATCAATAAACTTGCTCATAGTTAAGTGGACAGTGCTCCAAGTCATAATGATAAAGTGACATATACAAATCAGTGTTGCATACATTACTTAATGGAAACATTAATACAACAACAATGTGTTAATATAAATAAAATATTGGTGAATACAATCAGTATATTGAAACATAGTTGATAATTGTTGTGAGTAAACCTTAGAATGTAGTGTGTTGATAATGATATTGTATATTAATGTGTATAATTGTTGCATTAAGTTTCCAAATCATGGAATAAATAAGTACAATTAAATGCATATTTTGTATAAATATGAACGTAAAAAAGAGTCACAATGTTAAATATAAATATGACTGTATTATAACTATATCAATATGATATGGAATAAACTGTAGTTGTTTACATCTTGTTTTCAAGTGTCAAATCTATGTCCATGCGTCATATATACGGCCCGTCGGACTGCTGTGTGTAGATATATACATGTGAACCTCTCGTTTCGTACCTTGCTTTGTTACTGTCTGTGGATTACCTGTGCACACACATCTATTACCATGCCATACCTTTCCACTGTACAGGTTCTGGCATGGTGTACGGCTGGTTGGCCCTTAATCTTGCTGTGTGTTACATTGTCCTGTGTCTATCTGGCAATTCACTGGCGTGTCATGTGAGACCTTCTTGCTTCTATAGGGACCTGATCCCGTAATTGTGACGTGCTTCCACTGGCCATATATTTCTCTGTCGTCTGGGATCTGTGTGTAACCAGTCCTTTCAGGACACTTTCTATTGTTGTTCTTTTTTGGTTACATATATGAGTACTTTGGTATGTTGTGCTATTATTGTTTGTGGAGCATTTCTCCACGGGCCTCTGCTGACACTGGACATATATCCAGCTAGCCTAGCCTGGTCAACAAGTGTGAGCCAACTGAACACAATTCGTACGGGGGCACCTTCTGACAAGTGGGTCGGGTTACAGATGCATAACCGTCATCAATCCATACTATTAACACACACACATTATTCTATCCACATTCTATGTTTGTCTTATCACATAGCATGTGTTTCTCACTATTTCTAATGGTACTTTACATGGCATTGCCCTATTCCATACTTTCAGAGGCTGACAGTTTTGAGGCATGTATAATTGACGTGGGGGACACAGCCTTAACTTTCCCTGCTGTGAGCGGATCACACACGCACACGCGCACTTGCATTTCCTAATTGTGGGTTACGCGCAGGCGCACATGCATATCCGTATTCTGTTTACATATGTTTACTGGGTCTGTGTGGTTACGTGGTCTGTGTTAGTTGTGACTGTTCCGGTAACATATCTCTGATCCGGTTGACGGACGTGTGCTGAACGCACTTTCACCTTTACACATGTAACAGTCTTTGCGGCATGGACGCATTACGTACACGTTCACATTTATATGTTCTATAGTCGTAATTCAAATGGGACTGCATTCACGTTTGCCAGTTACTGTGACCACTACACGTTAGCTGTTCTGTCTCATTTATATGCATACCCATGGTACTTAGCTAAATTTACATATCCCCCCCACCCCACCCCCCGCACTCACGTACGTCACAGACATCCATTCTCCTGCTGGGAAAGGTGCGGTACTACATGTTAAACATTCCTTATTCCCTCCCGCTCATGGCCCAGGATGCATATGTCATGACCGCAGGGATATTCAGATCACAGGGGCTTATATCCCCTACACATACAGGCCTTCGATTGTCAGGGTGTTCCTGTGGTGCTTTGGGTTTGGACTTGTCCACCTAGTGTACGGAACTGCCCTGACCGTGTACGAATGTCAGACGAGTCACATGGGCACGGTTTGTCCTTGTCTATGATACCATATCCCCCCCATTATTCCTAACCGTGTGCGCTGATTGGCCGGCGTGCCCGTTGTAGATCTTGTTATAGTAATTGCACACGGTCTGGTCGACCGGACCTATTTCCATTACTAAACCTCGGTATTTATAACCTGTCTCGCTATATTACATGGGTTTAACATTGCGTGATGGCTTTCACTGAGCCACGGACATGTCCGTTGCTTAGTTTGGGGCTGTCCCGCTCTGCTACACACATTTAACATAGCGGAACAGGTTGAACAGCTCAGCAACGGTGACATCGGGCTCTCCGTCGCTGTTTAGTATTGAATCGCTATGTTGACTTTGTTTCACATAGCGAGACAGTGTCAACATTGGTAACGGACATCTCGCGCAGTATGTCCGCACCACCACGGGTGCCGTATGTCTGCATTTGGGTGGCGGACAGGCATTATGCTGTGCCATTATGTCTGGGAATATATGTTTTTTTTCCATAGATGATATGGCATACTAGCAATGACCCGCGTCTGGGTGTGGGTACTGCTGTATTTACCCACGGCAAGAGCGGCCGTAGGTCAAGTGGTGCCCTAGACAAAAGGACTCCATGGTGCCCCCACCACATCACCCGCTACCCCCATCCTGGTCTACCTACACCAAATAAATACTGGGAAAGTGACCCTAGTAGAGCGGCGCCCTAGGCGGCTGCCTAGTTGGCCTATGCCTAAGGCCGGCTATGTGTGTGGTCCCTCGGGCATCGGCCTCGGGAATGCACCACCTCTGCCGTGGGTATATCTAGCATTACACACATCCGGGTGTGGTTTATTGCTATAATGTTCCATGTGTACGGACACGTGTGTTTGGACAACCTACGATAGCTTCTGCTATTGGCATACAATGCTGTGGGTGGTGCCGGTTACCATACATATGCCTTTCTCAGAAGCCAACTTCACACTTCTAAACACTAGTGTGGTCTCCTTTAAGGCCCCTGAGCCAGTGGTAAACATTACTCAAACCGCTGAGTCACTTACATATGCCTTCTACCAGCACCTACAGGACTGAATGGATCAGGCAATCCCATACAAAACTGAGACTCTTTGTACCAAAGCCAAGCGTCCGGTCTGGTGGACCCCAGCCATACACAAGCTGTACAACGAAAGGAGGAAGCTACTACGGGATAGAGCAGAATCCTTGTAAGGTAAGACACCCTTGCTCATTATATGTGAAGAACTACAAGCTCTCATGAAATCATCCAGGGCAAATTCGACAGCTAAATCACCAAGGACTCGAAAGACAATCATAAGGCCTTCTTTAGCTATGTTAGATACCTGGGAGGACACTCCCAGATATGCTCAGACTGGGTTCAGAATGATGTGAAGATTACTGAACCTACACACATTGCCAACATACTGGCTGACAGGTTCGGTGCAAACTTCTCCCCCCCCCCACCCCCACATGGAGAGATATCTATACCAGAGGATTGTAGCCCCCAGAACATCTGTAACGCACAGGTGGGAAATGCGCTCTCCAAGGCAGTGAACACAGCATCCATGGGACCAGATGGTGTCCCAGCTGTGTACTCCACAAACTCAATGAGGAATTAAACCCACAGTTAGGACAGCTGTTTAATCTTAGCCTCACCTCGGGATACGTACCAAAGTAGTGGCGCAAGGCGACTGTAGTCCCACCTCACAGGGGCGGTGCCTCCACTGACCCTGGTAATTATCGTCCCATTAGCTTGACAAGCCTTATCTGCAAAGCCATGGAGAAGGATCATAATGGAACTCATAGATAAAGACATAGGGGACTTGCATACTTTGGATCCAACCCAGTTTGGCTTGGTCAAAGGCAGATCATGCCTTTTAAACTTGGTTGACTTTTTAGGAACAGTCACCAAGGCCATTGATGAGGGTAGAGCAGTCCATACAGCCTACCTCGACCTGGCAAAGGCCTTCGACACAATACCCCCCTCAGGTATCATTGATAAAATCATCAGCTTGAATGTAAACCCATACATCACAGGATGGGTTGCAAACTGGCTGAGTGACGGAACCCACATGGTCAGAGTTGCTGGCGCCATGTCGGACTCACAGCCGGTCACAGGTGGGGTCCCACAGGGCTCAGTCCTGGGTCCACTCTTTTTCGGCATCTACATTTCCAATGTACGAGCAAACACAGGGGGGTTATGGCTGACAATGTTTGCAGATGACTGCGAACTGGGTGCCATAGTCGGAAACACATCTGACACAGATATCCTTCAGAAGGGCCTCACAGATATGGATAACTGGTGCCAGAGACATGGCCTACAGCTAAATGCCAGGAAATGCATAGTCATACCCTTCGGGAAGAACAAGGTTACCCCTAGCTACCATATAGGTGGCAATCCACTGAGCACAGAGGAAGTTACCAGGGATCTGGGGACCCCAGTTGTCAGTATCCGTTCGTTCGACACACACATTGCTAAAGTAGTTAGGTAGACCTTCTACATTGCCCACCTGATCATGTAGGGATTCACATCTAGATCAGGGGAGGTCATCGTCCCCCTGTACTCATCACTCATTAGACCCATGATTGAGTACAATGCCCCATTCGGAATGTATCTGACCCGACACCTGCAGCAGCTGGTAAGGCCCCAACAGTTCATCGCCAAACGGATGCAGGGTCTCAGGAATATGTGTTATGCTGCCCGACTGAAAGGACTCCGGCTCTATTCAGTCGCATACCACTTGCTCAGAGGTGACCTGTGCCTGACATACAAGGCCATGTCGAACCCAGATTTGATGACTATGCTTCACCTAAAGAATCTAGATCCCTCAGAACCACAAGGGCAGGTGACTTAAACCTTTACACGGTCATTAATAGAACGTGCTGGAAGGACAGATTCATCACCCAGACACTCACTATGCTGTGGAACTACATCCCAGTACATGTGAGGCAGAGCACCTCGCTGGCCTTGTTCAAGAGGAGTCTTGACCAATGGATGGGAGATTGCAGATATACCCCAGGGATTACTTCAGTGTCACTGCTTGACAAAGGTACAGCAATATAATAGGCATAGTTTTCTTCAAACTGAAGGGGTGGCGAGGGCAACATAACTATGGGCTAGGCTTATAGATGCCCTTGGGCGGATAGCCTACTATGAACCTATGAACCTATGAACCTATGTTCATAGTTTGTCCCATTCACACTTGTCTATCCCCTGTCCTCATTCGTATGTGGATATTTCTGTGGCACATGATTGAACTATGTATTACCTGCAGGTATGATGTGTACAGTGCACATATGTCACGGTTGATTACAGTGTATCTGTGTACCCACCTCTGTGATACTGAGGACTACCAC
>NC_056750.1:826272513-826280013 GCF_019279795.1 Protopterus annectens | reverse complement strand
ATCTAACACACCTACCCATACTGTATGCTGTACACGTTCACATTTTGTTGCTGTGAAATGCACTGCATCAAAGTAGAGACCATGCTGGGGTATCGGAAGGGTACAACAGACACATGCAAGATAACTAACATCCTGTCAATGTGCAATGTGTCCACAGGGATGAGAAGTATGGCAGGACACATGGACTATAGTAGGGACATGTGTGAATCAACACCCTCATGGCTGTAGCCGCACACAATCAGGTTAAGTAACTGTGGCAGATGTAACCCTGACCCCACAGCAATAGTGACAGCAGTGTGTGCACTCCAAGGGATATGCACATGAGTAGATCTTGCAACCATGCAAAGGTCTGGGACATGTGTAGGGCACCCCCACAGCCATGGTAAAGTCTGCTGATTGTTAGTATAATAGTATTGTACTGGTCATACATGCACTGCTGATGTTGTGATCTGTAAAGCAGACATCAGACATTCACAAATGATATCTGTTCACACATCATTCCAGGTATGGGTTGCTCTAACACATAGGGGCTGTGAGCATTAGAGCTGACATAACTGACACAGTACTACATATGCAGCAATGGTTTCTACATCTGTGAGGTATGGTGCACATTACAAGGCAGGGTACAGAACAGGTCCACAGTAACACTATGTACATGGGTGCAGTTTTAACAAGGGGAAGGGCCATTGCCTACCAACACAGCCTATGCATCACACACATGTATACTGCTGCTAGCATGAAGTCACTATAGTTGCACTGCATGCTGTTGACCACCATATGTAATGCATGCTGACAGAGGAGTAATGGGAGGACTGTGTGTACAAAAGTTGTGCAAACCCACATGTAGGTGTGTGTGGGTGTGTGCGAGTGTGTGTTGATTGTGTCTGTAAGTGCAATCTGGTGGAGTGTGATCGATGCATGTCAGATGTGTGTGTACATGTGTGTCTGTTTGTGTGGGTGTCCATGTATGCACAGGTGATAGTGGGATTGATCATATGGCAGTACTTCTCCTTGGGATTGTGCTATACATGTACATGGAGTGACACATGAGACACCAGGGCAACCTGTCTGATATGTGAACACAGGACAGCTGATAGCATAACAAGGTTTGTAGCATGAAACATGCATTGGGAGGGAAAGTAAATACCAGGTATACACGTCATATTGCCAGCAGCAGATAGATAACCGGCTACCCACATATGCAGCACTACTAATGCAATAGGGAATTACCAGAGCACATCATTGAGTGTATCCAGGTATTACTGTTGTCCACATGATGGGTTGATCGTGCAGCAGATGTGGCATGGACTGAGCAAGACTGTAGTATGAGTCTCCGGTGTGTGACATATGTAGTGAATGTAGCAGCCCCAACCATATAGGGGCCATGTACACCATGACTGGACATACACAGGGTAATACTAGATGACAGCAGTGAGGCCATGTACAACCTACTCCACCCATGTCAGGGAAGTGATGGAGTAACAGGTCGTGTTGTGATCACACGTTTAGGCATTGAGAGGATTGATATGTTAATGTGTAGTTGTAATGAGTGTATGTTAGCAAGTGCCATGCAGGATGGGGAACATATGTAACTGAATGTGGGACTGTCTGTAAACAAAGGGAAAGGGAGGTAGTAAGGTGGACTGTGTGTGTGTGTGTGTGTGTGTGTGTGTGTGTGTGTGTGTGTGTGTGTGTGTGTGTGTGTGTGTGTGTGTGTGTATGTGTGTGTGTGTGTGTGTGTGTGTGTGTGTGTGTGTACTGTTATGCAATGCTGTACAGGTCTTAAAGTGTGTGTTTGTTTCCCCCACAGGTGGCGAGGTGGGTCATGGTCCCTCTTGCATGCAAACTGAGGTAGGTGTCCGTACAGACACCAATGATGATGATGGCACTGTTGAGGCACAGGTGGGGTTGTCAGAGGCTGACACTTCACCATATGTCATCACCCTCCTAGTCACTGCAAGCCCGCACACAGTTACAGTGCCCCTACAAACCCCATCACACGTGTCCATATCAGATGGACAGTTGGCGGTTGGTGGCAGTGACCAGGAAAGTGTGGTGTCCATGCCAACTGTGTCAGGTCACAGTCAGCATAGCTGGATATTCAGCAGGGCACCACATCGGCAGATGTACCATGGTGCTCGTGGGAGGGTCGCAGGCCATCATGCCCCTGGCAGAGGCGCAACAACTGGTACCACCAGAAGCATGTTTCAGGCTATAATGGAGGCACAGGCATGTATGGAAATGTACACCAGACAGGGCCTGAGGCTGCAAATGTCTGCTTCTCATCTGTAAGTGGCAACCTCCGTGAACGTACTGTTGCCCTGTGTGAACAGACCGTGGTCATGGATAGATGGTGGGGTGAGATGGTTGGCCTCCTCGACAGTGGTATGTCTATGTTTAAACATGTGGTGGGAGTGGTGCAATGGCTGCAGCTTACAGTTAACTTGGATGTGCCAGGACACCAAGCCGCTCCTGTAGTGGCAGTACCAGCCCCAGCACACCACTGGGGGTACTGTCCACACCACACCACAGCAGGCCTCGTGTACATGGCTCTGGCCAGTCCCAGGTGGGACACGGTTCCAGCAGACATCTGTCATCATCAGGGGAGAGTAGCAGCTCAAGGTCTGTACCTGCACGTGCCCATGGAATCCATGGCAGGTACAGTCAGCATGTCCATGGCTGGAGGCAGTGAGCTGCACATCCTGCCAGGTATGGTTTGCAGCTGTCCAACAACACCCATATAGGGCAGCCACATGGCAGAACTGTTTGCATGCATACCCACACACTATGCAACCACACCTAGGGCGACCCCATACCGCCACGCACCACATCATCACGCCCCAATCAATGAACCAAACCCCTCACCCACACACATGGTGACACATGTATAGACCACCCTTTGCCTCTAACACACCAGCAACACACCTTGTGCATATGATGATACCTGTGCCACATCCCTGCCATCCATAACATTGATGCAGGGACAGGCTAATATGGTTCTGGTGCACACTGTGATTGTAATAGTGTGCTGCAATGTACTGCAGTGTAAGTTGTTGTCAGGGGTAATGTGTAATGCATACATGTCAGGTAGTGTAGCCATGCAGCTATGATGCATTTCAGCTGTTAGTAACACTGATTATCTCCATAATGTCATCCATTTGTGTTGTAGATGTACATGTGTCAGCAGGAGGATGGTCTGCAGTCATATTCCACAACAGTATGTCACTGTGGTGACACCATGGCCATGACATATCTGATGTACAGTTGCACACATTTCACAGGTTTGTATAACAGTTATTGCCCATGCAACATTGACCGGTGGCCTGCTGGTACATGTATAATCTGCACCCTTATGTCAACCCATCCACATACACACACATCCTTACTTGGCAGCACTTTGTCTAGACCCCTACCTAGGTATGTAATGCTACTGAACTGTGTGGCTTTCATTGCACACATAACACCATGTTTAGGTGAGGTGTGTACCAGGTCACATGTTACATGCAGAACAGCCACAGACATGTACAATATGGTAATGGGGGATTTAATGTTTGTATATGGAGAATACATAGTGTGTCATGCCATCATATACACATTGACTGACACATTACAGGCAGACACACATCTTAGAGACCTGGGTGTATTGTTGCTAATTAACTAGTCCATGTGTCCAATGTGTTACAGGTAGGCTGCACACAGCACATGTGTAACTGGGCTGTATCCTGTTATCAGTTACTTGTATGGGTGATGGTGACAGTGGTCACCAGAGAGTGACTAACATGTGCTGTACCGATGGTACTCTACAGTTACATTCCACTTGTCTGAGTATTATCCAGTAGGGGATATATATGGTGACACAGCCCACACACAAGGAACACAACAGTGAGCCCACAGAAGGCAGCTATCCCTTCAGGTGTACTTGTTGTTAGTAGTAATGTTAGCACTGCACCCTTCCCTGGGACAGCACTGTTGACAGTAGTAATGCCATGTTACACTGCATGCCTGTGTGACAGCATGTACGATGGGTTGCTACCCCTACATGTCACACATTCACACAAACAACAGTGCTGTGCAGGTCTCATATACATGTGTGTCCCAGACATGACACTCAATACCCTTTGCGACTGTAATGAGGGCACATAGACACATGTACTGTACATGGCAGTACATACACATATTACAGATGTCATTTCTCAGGGTTTGACATAGCCTTGTATGTGACCCAGAGATAGCCTCTGTGTAGACAATATGCCACAGAGTATAGCTGGAGGATGTCTAGACGGTCAGCATAAGCCATCTGTTTGATGCCTGTGATTCTTATATTGAGGTATTTCCACTGCCTTCCCAGCTGTCGCAGCTGTCTTGCGAGGTACCTACCAAATGGGGCATTGTACTCTATACAGGGTGGAATGAGGTATGAGTACAGTGGGACAAGTACCCCCTTTTTTCTGGATGTAAAGTCCTCAGTGATGACATGTGCCACATAGAAGGATTTCCTTACTGTTGTGGCTATGTGGTTAATGAAGGTGAGACCACTGTCCACCTGTGTCCCTATGTCTGTCAGCACACTTTCAGTGTTTAGTGCACTGCCACCTATGTGGTAATTCATGGGTATATGGTATGTCCAAAGGGGATAACTATACATTACTTGGCATTAAGCTTGAGCCCATGGCTCTGGCAGCAAGCATCTGTTTCTGTAAAGCCATGTTGCAGAATATCCACATCATTTGGGGATCCAATAATGGCTCCCAGTTTGCAGTCATCTGTGAACTTTGTTAGCCAGAGTTCTGTAGTGTTGGCCTGTACTTCAGGGAAGTATATGCCAAACAAGAGCTGTGCCAGGACCGACCCTGACGTACTCCAATTGTCAATTGTCTGGAGTAGGGATCAGACAAAGTTACGTTTACAGTCTGGGTTCCGTCAGTACGTAAGTTGGCATCCCATCAAGTGACACAGGTGTTTATGGCCAGCTTTGCATATTTAACTATGTCTTTAGAGTGGGCGATGTTGTCGAAGGCCTTGATGAAGTCCAGATAGGCTGTGGGCACTGCCTTACCCTCCTCCACAGCTCCGGAGATTGAATCAAAGTAGTCAAACAAATTCAGGAGACAAGATCGGCCCTGCACAAGCCCACCCAGGGTGGGGTCCAATGTTTTCTGGTTGCCAATGTCTTTGTTAATAAGTTGCATGATAATGCATTCCATGCCCTTTCAGATCAGGCTCGTTAGACTGATGGAATGGTAGTTCCTGGGATTCAAGGTGGATTCCCCCTTGTGGAGTGTGATGACTGTAGCTGTGTGCCACTCAGTGGGATAGAATCCTGAGGTGAGGCTATGATTACACATGGCACTTAGGTGAGATGCAGGGTTATGTAGTAGTTCAGGTACTACACAGCCTGGGATGTCATTTGGTCCCATGGATGCTGTATTCCTAGCAGTGGAGTCAGTGGTTTCCACCTGTGTGGCCATGATTACTGGAATTTGGCAGCCTTTTGTTACTGAGATGTGCCCTTTAGGGGGTGAGGGAGGCTAAATGTGGCACTAAATCAGTCTGCCCTGATATTGGAACACTCCTTTGAATCAGTATATTTAATGCCAATCTGTTGTAGCACAGAGCAATTCTGAGCATTGCCGTATAGATCCTGGACATAACTATAGAATGCCTTGTGGTTGTCTTTGGAATCTATGGCACTTATATTTATGTAACAAGCTGTGGTGGATTTTGAGGGATAGCAGCTTCTTACTGAGGCGGGTAAGGGAGCAGTTTCTGTTTTGGGATTATCCTTTTAACTGCAACAGTGTCTTCCTTCTGTTGTATAGACTGTTCATGCCAGTGGAGCACAAGATTGGCTTCCTAATTTGGAGGACAGTGTTTTGGTTCTATGTGGGATGGCACAATTCATGCACGAGTGGATGTGCCTATACAGTGCCTTATTGTAGGATTCACCAGTTGCATTTTCAGCTCCCATCTCTATGGGTGCCATGAGGTTTGTCACTTCTGACTTGAGTAGCATGGCATTGGCCTTGCAAAGGATATTCATGGAGGATCCTTACTGGCAGGTGGGGGTGGGATGTGGATGTCAACGGTGATTACCTAATGGTCAGACCTGACCTATGAGGGGTGGCCACTGATGTGGGGCATCTGACACCCATATTGGTAATGACCAGATCTAGGATATTGGAGACCCTGGTTAGACAATGGATTAGTTGATCCACGGGGTTGGAATGTATGAGTTCTTGGAAGTGTTGGCAAAGGGTGATGGTACACAAGTTGTTTTCCCAGTTAATGGCAGAGTATTTGGAATCACCCAGTATTATGGTGTTTGATTGTATCTTAATATTGTCCAGTATGTTTATAACGGTGTAGTGGGAACCTTGGAGCATGGAGGGGGATCAGTAGGCATCTACAGTTTGGATTGCAGTCTTACATAGTGTTAGTTGCATCTGGTGATTCTCAGATGCATTGCGTTTAACACTAAGCTGGAGGTGTGAATGGCCTTGGTGAATGTGGACACTCATCCACCTGTGGTCTTGGTTTGTTGCCCAACATGTGTGATAAGGGTTGTAGGCAGGTATTACAGGTGTGCTCTCTGGAGCATTGCACCAGGTCCCAGTTACTGTACAGATATCGATGTTCCCCATTTGTATGTGTGGCTCAAGAGAGTGTCTGTTTAGGTTTAGACTTCTAGCATTGAGTCGCATTACCATCAGTTTTGCATGCTTGTATCTATTACAGTGGTGGTTTTGTCCTTTGAACCTTGCCTAGATGAGGCACTATGGGGGTGCCAAGAGCTGTAGCCAGTAACCTAAATCCCAGGGGCAACACGTGTAGACTGTCTGTGCCAGAGCATCATGGTTTGTACATCATGTCTCCCCAGACAGACAGATAATGGATCCCCTTTGAATGACATCAGACGCTTAGCCACTTGTTGAAGTCAGTGCTGTGCATATGTATATGTGTGGTATTTATATGTATATATGTACATATATAGCCCCATATATGTATGTGGATATGTATATGGCCATATATGTATGTGGATATGTATATGTGTATATATCTACATAGATATGTGGATATATGTGCACACGTAACTGTTTACCATATGTCCAGAACATGGAGTAGAGTCCTACCTCACTACTAATAGTCCCAACACCGTAGTGCAAGGGGATATCAGGGATGTATTGCGGGTATATATGTAGACTGCTGCCACTGTCATAGGGGTGTCTTAACAGACATGTTGGGTGTGGGAGGTCGCATCTGCTGTAGACATGTGCACCATTGCCTATGGACAGCCATCCTAGGGGCAGCATAGTATGGACCCACTGCTAGCACAGTAATGATCCTCTGGACTATAGCAGGGATATGACCACTATATGTGGACAGTGTGGCAGTCTGTGGTCAGTCCAGAAGTGTACACATGTCCCCTTCATGCGAAAGATGTGGTCCACGCCTCCCAATGTGGATGTTACTAGCCATGTACATGGGTATATCACGACAATA
>NC_056750.1:826255013-826267513 GCF_019279795.1 Protopterus annectens | reverse complement strand
ACTATCAACGGTATGTAATGCAGGTGTATAGTTCAGCAGCATCTATCTACACAGTGTACAAACTCAGTAGATGTAAAGACGTCACATGACCACATGGGTTGTAACTGCTACATAACAAAGCATAACTGACAGCATCATGAGCACACCAACAAACAGAATAGTTTGCATGGCAGGGGGCAGTAGGCCTGCATTAACCAGATCCATGTCAGTAATGTATATATAGGTGAAGTGTTTGGTACTGTACATCCAGATATCTTAAGGCAGCTCACTCCTGATACCCCAACATTTTGTAACAGCCTAGTCGTTTATGGTGCTCCCCCCAGACTCAATAATACAGGGCCATATACCACTGTTACATACACTGGCCTCTGGAGTGCATATGGGCACACATGTATTATGTAGGTGATGCCCACACATATATGGTGCCAGCCCCACCGTATGTGTGGGGTATACAACAGCAGTGGACTGATGACAGCAATGGCAGTGTGATATACTCACAGCCCACTACAGAACAACCACCAACAGCATGACATATGTGCAAAGCTTGGTATGTAGGTGATGGACAGAGGCTGGAATATAGGCACATATGTGGACAACTGTTGCCATACACTAAGCAAGATGCTGATGTTACAGGATAGTCTGTAACATACCCTTAGTCAGGGAATTGAGGTTAGAAGCAGACATAGATGTAGCCATGTACCGATAGCACTCAACACACACATTGCCAGTGTAATATCTGACACAGGACCTGTGTGGTGGACAGACAAGACATGATAGGCATAGCTCTGGCCAGCATGAGGATAGGCCCACAGTTGTGAGCTATGCAGACAGACTGCATTCCAAGGTAAACTGGTATGTACACACACACCCTGTACTATACAAAGCATAACACATCTCTGCTTGCAGTCTGTCTGTAGTTCCTGATCCTCCTACAAATATGTGGCTTCCCTGAGTGTGCTGGTTCTCCTGTAAGGGGTATTGCTACCTGCTGTCAGTAACACTGCTGCCCACACACAGGATGGATGTCCATCACACAGGAAATATAAAGGGACCACGCAGACATGATGTGGGGATTTATAGTGGGTGGTTGCCATGACAGTGGTAATTGGGAGTAGTACACATGTGTAATCCTATATATCTGGCTATCTGGATAAGTATATGTACATATATTTCCACTATATGTCCTGGACATGGAGTGTAGCCCAACCCCAGCCCCTGTGATCCCAATGTCGTAGTTGAAGGGGATGTCAGGTATGGATAGCAGGTATACTAGTAAACTATTGCTACTGTCATTGGATTGTTTTCACAGACATGGTGTGTGTGTGAGAGGTCACATCTGCTTATAACATGTGTGCCATTGGCTACTGACAGACATCTTAAGGACATCATTGTACAGTGCCACTGCTAGCACATAATGCTGCTGTGCACTGCAGCAGAGATATTGGCCAATATCTGTGGAAAGTCTGACACACATTGTACAGTCCAGAGGTATACACATAAGCCATTATTGCTAAACATGTGTACCATGCCTGACAATATCGATGTAGACGGCCACATAACAACTGGTATATATTTGCCACCATAGGTTATGCTTATACACACCCCTGTCTGGCCTGACACACAATGAACACTCGTACAGGGGTGCCATGGCCACATACTACCCACTAGATATTGACATACATATGCACAGCATCCCACTGCTCTGTCTGACATACATGACTGTTAAGGGAGGCCCAGCAGTGGTACATCTGGCAAGTATCTGCACATGACATCTCACTGGGTAAGTACACTAAGCTGCTAGGCATGTAAAAATGCAATGTGCAGGCTGCAGGCAGACTGGCTCAACACTGGCCTACATCTCCTACGGGGGAATGCACATGTACCTGTATATAAAGCAAACTCAACAGGCATGTCATAGCACAGGGTAAGGTACACCTGTGTGAAAGTGCATAACCACAACCAATGTGAACACAGTCACAGCCTCATATGGTTAGCTAGCATGATATTACAGTATATGGACTATCTGTTCTACACCATCCTCATATGTGCCACTCACAGACTGACCCTACATATACTGGCCTGCTACACGGTTTGGTCTGATGTCTGTCTGTGGTATGGGACATGTGTGTGTATGGCCCTACAAACATGTATGCCAATACAGTACCATACAGTGGAGCAGCATGTAACATCAGATAGGAGGGGAACTAGAACAATGGCATCTACCACAGTCTGTACACAGGCTAAGGTACATATTAATAATACACACACTGTCAACATTCACCATAGGTACACAGACCTCAATACTGTACAAACATCCACAGAATGTCCAGGTAATGTCATGAAATGTAACCTCTACTGTACCTAACATGCATAGCAGTTGGCTATATCACTGGCTTGTTATCAGATATGATGACACTAATTATGGTGTACAGCACATATGCACCACTTCATGCACGACATATGTACAAAGGTTGACAGAGGGGTGGCTGGAAGCACATACACAGGGCCAGTATTGACATGTTGCTGTGATAACCACATACATTTACTGTTTTAACAGGGTTTCTTGCAACGTATGTCCTATGAGGGATATGACGTCAGTGACTATCACGGCTTTCACCATCTACAGACTGCAATCCTCACACTACCTTCTGCAGTCCACAGATAGATGCTCCATGGGTGACACATGAAACCAAAGACACAACACTGCCCAGTCTGCAGATGACCCTGCAGATGGGGATTTCTCATAAACATGGAACTGACATGGCATGTATTGAGGCATGTATGACAGCCATATCCACACAAATACTGTTAAATGAGCATTACTCCAAATGCAGTATAACAGCACTTACAGTCTGTAGTCAGGTCAGGCACATCCCCCTCCTGCTTGTTGCCCTCTTTCCACAGTGTATGTTGTTAGAGGTAAACCCCAATCCATCTGAGATGCTGTTTGCCACACAACATATCTAGTTCCTGCTCACAGTGGATGAAAAGGGCCAACACCAATATGATGTTCCTAGATATTGGAGTGTGTTTCCATGCAATTGGCTATGGGAATGTTACCACAGCTGTTTCACATGCAATCAGCTAGGGGAGGGCTGCAATTCATGCAGAGGCCATCAGCTGATCATGAGCATCATTTAAAATACACATGCTGCTGCCTAAGCAAAGCAAATGTAGGTCTCCACATCCACCAGAGAGGGGGTGGGAGAGGCAGGCAGAGGCAAAGACATGTCAGGGAGGGATGACAGAGTAAAACTGAAGCATGTTTGTGTCACACACCTACCAGCACAGGATATCAACCCCCTGACAACTATGTAGTGCTATCACGGTTCAATGCAGTTATTGGATGCGCCACATGGGTTACCTGTTGTGGAGCACTCAGAACATATATATGATGGTGAGTGACATCTGCAACAGGGGATACAGTAGCTATACAGTAGGTGAAGTACATGTGCCTGTCCGCATGAACAGGTGCCAGCATCAACACAGCCACATTTTCACAGAGACATACACACATATTGGCACACTTGGCAGGTCTAGGAGTACAACTCAGTAGTGGGATTGCCACATCACATCACAGTACAGGTATCACATGCACCACAAAGGTCATATGGGGGTTGTATAGGCAAAGGGTATGGGGAGGTGTCTGACATCAGACAGTATGCTGCAGTATGCCTATGGGGTTGTAGGGAGTGTGGATGTGAACATATGCAGCATACAACACAAATACACAGGGTGCCAGTACTGACATGCATGGGTGCATGTCTGCACGGGTGTGTGGTGTTTGACTGTGCCAGATGGCTGTACAAGGCTAGGTGATGAGTGTACCTTGGCATCAGGCTACATAATGATGGTCTGCATTGTGTCTCAGGGATGTAATGTCTGCATTTTCCCACACAGGTGGGTATTGTATCCCCTATCCGGTCACCTGGGTGACTATTGTGTGTGGCCAGTGCTGTGCATTGCTTGCCATGTATGTGTTCCTTAGTCCATGACATGGACGGTATCTGGGATGTGCACACCTCCCACATCCATGTACAGTGATATGTGGAACTGTACCTTGGGTGTCTTGCCCATGTTGTGAATACAGAATATCATCAGATGTGCCAGTCCTGCCCACCTGTGGTGGAAACTGGTAATGGCCAGCAGGTTTACCCTGCACCTACATTGAGAGCATGCTAACAGCATTCCCTGGTGTCAGTAGCATGTTGTCAGGTATGGTATGTCCATTGTGGGTCACATGTGATGGCACCACAGGTGATGCAGGTGTCCATTGGGGAACATGGAGGAGGTGCACTGTCTGCATGTACATGGATATTGGACAGCTGGACAGGGTGACATGCCCTCTGTAGCCCACTGCTGTCACTCCATAGTTATTATCAGTGGCCAATATGCAGTGTACTACCCACATATTGGCTGTTGCCTAGGCATGTGTGTGTGTATGAGACATGGGTTGAGAGTGTGCTCTGGGTAATACTGGGGTTGCTAACTGTGATTGCCTGGCCTTGATGTCACATGTATGGGTATGGCTTTTCACCCCAACCTCTCACCATTTCACATCTGTTATCCCTGTATGGTGGACATTGTGATATATAGTAGGGCCACCATATAAGAAATATACAAAACCCAATCTACATTGGTCACAACCACCTCTTCACAGGATAGGGGCTATAAACACATACACACACGTCATGTCTGGGAGTAGGACCCCTACCTAACTAGTTTATTACACTACAGCACTACGCAGTTATAGTACATGCCACGGACGTTACTGGAGTACTCCTTCCCCAAAAGTGTATTTCACAATGAATGACATCAGCAGGATTGCCAAAGTAGGGCATTTGAAATGTACTGCAAGTGACTAGCCTAAAATGCATTGCTCCCTACACAGACAATGACACACACACAATACATCCAGAACTGGCAGGGGTGGAGATGGAACCCTACCATGGTTCTAATTCACACTACAGCAGTATGCAGTTACAGGATGCGCTATGGAGATTACTGGGCTATATCCTTCCCAGAGGTGTATTTCTAGGTGGGTGACATCAGCAGCCTTGCCAAAGGTGGGTATATGAAATGTAAGCGGTGTGAGTACCCTAAAATGCATTGCTCTCTACACAGTCAGACATGCCCACAAACACACACACACAGTTGGCAGGTCTGGGGTTAGAACTCCCACCTAACTCCTCTATCACACTATAGCTGTATGCAGTTACAGGACATGCTATGGAGATTACTGGGCTACAGCCTTCCCAGAGGTGTATTCCTAGATGGGTGACATCAGCAGCCTTGCCAAGGTTGGGTATATGAATTGTAAGGGGTGTGAGTACCCTAAAAAGCATTGCACTCTATGCAGTCAGACATACACACAAACACATACACAGTTGGCAGGTCTGGAGTTAGAACTCCCACCTAACTCCTCTATCACACTATGGCTGTATGCAGTAACAGGACATGCTACGGAAATTACTGGCCTACAACCTTCCCAGAGGTGTATTTCTAGGTGGGTGACATCAGCAGCCTTGCTAAAGGTGGGTATATGAATTGTAAGGACTGTGAGTAGCCTAAAAGGCATTGATCTCTACACAGTCAGACATGCACACAAACACTGACATACACACACAGAGTTGTCAGGTCTGGGGTTAGAACTCCTATCTAACTAGTTGTTCATACTACAGCAGTATGCAGCTATGGGACATGCCACGGAGATTACTGAGCTGCCACTCTCCCAAAGGTGTATTTCATATTGGATGACCTCAGCAGGCATGTCATAGTAGTGCAATGGGGTGGGCGGTGTGTGCATGGGCCATAACCCATTCATCTAGGGGTGACACGTCACATGTGCCCACACACGGGGTCATATGTCACAGGTACGTGTATACAGCTACTAGATGACTACTTCCTTGTACAGTCATGTTGCACAGCTGGCACGTGCACCACATAGTCTGTCATGCTGACAGGTACTGGTCGCTAGTATCTGCAGTGAATGACATCTGCACCTCATGTGTTTGGGGCCCTTTGGCTGTGTGCTGGGTGTGGCAGGCCTGGATGGCTCCTTGTCACGGTCACCCTTTTCCACACATCTATGTCCATCTACCTTTGGCTTATTATAGTCTGTTGTCCTTACACATATGTCTGTATTCCTATCCACTGTGTGTGCAAGGCATGAGTGGTGCATACTGACAAGTGTCTGCACTAACAATTGCAACTTCCGGATATGTCTGGTCTACTGGTGTTTGCAGACATGGCCTTCTTGTGTCTAAGTGTGTGAGCATGCTCAGTATGACCTTTCAGTATGTTGTTGACTGACATTGCCTTAATTTCTCTAAGTGTGTGAACATGCCCAGTAAGGTCATCTGTATTTCATGTGTGGGTGAAGTCCAGGTGGTTTGTACTGCAGTGCTGACCTTTGTGTTGTACACCGACAGGTAGCATGCTGTGTCTGCAGGGTATCCATCGTTCATTTGGCACTGACTGTTGCTACATGTCTGCAAAGTGGGGGGGAACACCTGACTATTTCTATGTTTCTACACCGGATTGGGGGGTGCACCTGACTGTTACTATATTTCTATGTAGGATGGGGGGGCACACTTGACACTTATACACATTTGCTAGGACTGTACTGGTATGTCAAGTACTCCATTTCAGTCTGTAGTCTTACCTATCGTGCTGGTTAGGGCATACCCATGTACTACAGTTCTTATCTTTTGATTACCTACATATTAGTTTCTGACTTCCTAGCCTTCACAACTGACTTCCCACTACCTGGCCTGCTGTAGTCTGTCTGTGTAGGCCTGGGGGGTGGTTAGCCATAGCCCTCATTCAGAGGCGATAATACAGCATTTGTTTGTGTTTGTCTACACCTGCCCTGCTGGCTGTGACTGTTGTTGGGTATGTGACACCCCTCCTGACTGGCATGTGTGAGTCCCTTATCTTGTGGGTGTCCCAGTATTGAGGGTGGTGCTGCAGGGCTGCCTTTGTCGGATGCACATAGTACACTCCATATGCATGGTTAGGCACAGGTAGTTTAATGTTTGGCATCCCTTTTACTGTATGTGAAAGTCAGAGAGAGGTGCTATTCCCTGGGTCCCTCCCATGTCAGAGTATGTGCTATGCGTTGCCTCTTTGCCAGGGCCAGGGCATACTGGGCATGCCTCCTTCTGCCTACTGGCATAGCAGGCCTTAGGCATAGGCCAACTAGGCGGCTGCCTAGGGTGCCGCTGTAGCAGGGGTGCTTTTCAAGTATTTATCTGTTGTAGGGAGACCAGGATGGGGCCACCGGGTGATGTTGTAGGGGGCGCCTCGGAGCCCTTTTGCCTAGGGCACCAGTTGACCTAAGGCCACTCCTGCCTACTGGGACAGGCTCAGGGTGTTCCTCCTCTGAATCACTCTGTGCCTGTGCAGGCCTTGGCAATTGTAGGAGGCTGTGTGGCCCTGCCCCATGCTGCTCCTGCTGTTTCCACAGGATCATATTTTGTAGCATGGCACATACAAGGACAATTTGGGTACATGTAGTTGGTGAGTACTGCAAGGCTCCACTGGATATGTCCAGGAACTGTGACTTGAGCATTCCAAACATGCACTCTATTATGATTCTTGTTTGTGTGGGTGCCATCAGCCATGTCTCCAGTGCATATCAAGCATCCCCCACTAGATGACTGTGTGGGATGTCCCCATTGGCAAATTTCTTGTACAACTGCATCAGATGCCAGATGTGGGAATCTTGATAGCTTCCAGGACAGCCAGCACACACAGTCAGTACTATGCCCTGGGCATCACACACAACCTGGCAGTTGATGGAGTGGAAGCCCTTGCGGTTGATGTAGACTCTACCCAGCTCACCACCCGGTGAGCTCGGTAGACTCTACCCAGCTCACCAGGTGGTGTTTTGATGCATATGTGCATGCTGTCTGTAGCACCCACTACCTCAGGGTATTCTGCTATTTGGTGGAAGAGACGCAGATTGCTGGCCAACGCCTCACAGGTGATGGAGAAATATACGTGTTCACCGACATGTGCTGACATGGCATCCAGGGACTTGTGGAGTACCCTGGATGCTGATGCCTGTGAAATCCCCATCATATCCCCAGTTGGCCTTTGAAAGGTACCTGTAGCTAGTATTCTTAGGCCTAAACATACCTTGGTATCCACTGGGGTGAGTTCCCCCTCTGTTAGTTCTGTGTATGAGGCGTGGCCGGCACAGCTCCACAATTTGCTGTAGGACAAGCGCTCCACTATTTCCAGCTCATTTTGCCTTTGGTAGGCTACCCTTGGTCTGTAGACTCTTCTCTGCTTCCTCACTGTGGGTTGGTCAGCAGCATTCACCTCCTCACCACCCTCAGCCTCTTCCACAAGTTGTATGATAGCTATTGCAGCCCCTAACATTTTGCTGTTGTGAGTGTTAAAAGTTCTCTGCTTGTTTACACCAGTGGTGTAGAGTGTGGGAAAAATCAGAGGGGTAGGTGTTTGCATAGTTTATAGTAGTGTTCTGAGCTGGGCTGGTCTGCTGCCTGTGTAATTGGCTGGTTCCGATACGTTTCACCTGGCAGCTAACCTAGTACCCCTTGATTACCTTCCTTCTGCTGTTTTTCCCTTCCCATTACCCTTCTGTTTCAGCCCAGGGGCATGTTGTGCAATCAGAGTACTGGAATGTGCACACTACTGCTATTTCCTGGTTTAACTTCCTTTTTTTTTCCTGTAAATCCCAGTGTGCGGCGTGCACACCCGCTTACACTTTGCCAGAAGTGCTAGGCAGGTTTAGACACAGCCCCTAGCCAGGAGCAAACCTGAGACACAGGACTCCAATCCGCTTACAGTATGCCTGACAGACCCACCCATGATGTCACCTACCTCCTAGTCTTGCACTCGGCTATTCATACTCTTACACTGTTGGGACCTGACTCACATGCTGGAGAAAACTGGGATTCACTATCCTTCCCCTCATTTGCATAGGATTGCCTGCTAATACATAGTTACATGTGTCACACTGAGCCTCCCCCCTTAGCAACCACTATTCACTGACCAGGTTGTCTTTTGCCTGCCATTGACTTTCATGGCAGAATACTGATTTTGGCTGGAATGCTTGTTTTAGGTTTATTTTCTTATTTTCCCACCGATCCCGTTTGCACGCCGCTGCCCTATGCTTAAACAGCCGTGATCGGCGGTAATAAATAAAAGTTGTATTTTTTACATTTTGCATTGTTTGCAATGACAGTGGCCTTATACTTGGCCATTGACATGCTTTCTCAATGATATGCAGCCTTTATTTGGAGCTGTCATGTCTCTGTTTTGGATTTTGCAGAACCATACTCTGTTACTAACCGAGTACATTTCTGCAAATTCCGCTAGTCCTGCACTCCCTGATTCCAGCTTTCTGGATAGCAGATTTACCTCATTTGCATGGTTTTCACCTGCAAATGGTGTAATTTGCATACGGGGCTGGGAACATGCAGGACTAGTGCAAGAGTGCTTGTGCACATTAAACAAGCACGTACATGGATCGGTCGGCCACCATATTGCCAACATTACCTCTTACATTAATCATGCACACTGTGCAAGCTTTTGAGAATCCAGGGGTTAATATTATTCCCAGCAGTAGAGTGTGCCTTTTCCTTCTTCTTTTTTAAGTCAGTCCAAGAATTATTTTCCGAAGATCTTTTCAGGGAAGAGGATGGCCAGTCCATGTCATCTGGGATGGATATTATATTATTGTTTTTGATGAAGGAAGATGCTTCTTCTAGGTTGTTAAAAGTTCTTATTCCATTGGAAAGGTGAATTTTGATTCTAGCTGGGTAAATGATTTCAGTTTTGATTTTATTTTGTTTAAGGAACTTGACAAGGGGCTAAAATTTCTTCCTCATATCCATAGCTTTGGTGGAATAATCATTATCAAACCTGATTAAGTTTTGTTTAATCTTGAAAGGGGCTTTCCTCCAGGCTGTTTTAAGTACTAGTTCTTTGTCGGTGTAAGATAGAAATGTTACTATTATAGACATTGGTGGAGATGAAGATGATGTTGGGGTTCTTTCCCTTATAGCTCTGTCAGCTCTTTCAATGCCATAGGAGAAGCCCTCTTGTAAGATAAAAATTTCAGGTATCCAGGAATTTAAGAAAGAAATAATGTCATCCCCTTCAGCTTTTTCAGGAAGGCCAAATATTCTGATATTGCATCTTGTTTCTCTGTTTTCAAGGTCATCTATTTTATTAAGGAGCCACATGCTCTGTTTAAGGAGAAAGTCAGTTTGAGATTCTTCTTCTTTGAAACTTCTTTGAATGATGTTGATGGAAGACTTAATGTCAAATATTTTAGCTTGGTATTGCTGGAGTAGTTCTTTAAAGACATCAGTTTGTTTAAGGCAGTTTTCCCTGTGGTTTTCTAGGTTTTCTTGAAATCAATCCATTTTCAAAGACAGTTCTTGAAGCATGGAAGTCACCATCTGTAAAGATTTCCTCAAGGATGTGTCAGTGTGGGATTGCCTAGAGCTGTTCATTTTCATTTGATGAAGTAGTCTCCAGCTGAATTTGACAGAAAAAAATTGTGCAAATCCACCAAAACTAAATAAGTTGAAGATTAGGCTATTATTAATAAATACTGACAAATTTGGTTACAAAAACTAATTAGTTTTCCATTTTTGAAAATAGTTCTGTAGAGCTCTAAAAGTTTGCTGCATTTAGTTGGCCATCTTGGCTCCACCTCCCTCCCCACTTAAACAAGCTTGTGAAGTGAAAAAATGTACAGATGGTTATAGTTCAGTCCATTCTTCTTCTTCTGAGGAACAATGACTGGATGTGCTTGATAGATGTTTAGAATGGGTTTTACTACATAAACCTATATCCATGTTAAGCAGAGTCCCTCAATGACCCTCTTCAAGAGAAATCTTGACGAGTGGATGGGAGATCGTAGGTTTACCCCTGGGATCTCTTCTGTGTCCCTACTAGACAGAGGCACAGTAAACTAACCTCAAAAGGGCTATCTTCTGTGACCTACTATACAGAGACACAGTCAACTAATCTAAAAGGGTAGCGAAAGCCAAACACACTCTGGCTAGGCTTATAAATGCCCTAGGGCAGATAGCCTAGTATCAACCTATGAACCTAAGATGGACAGACTTTCCAGGAAGTACATTTGTCTCTGGTTGGGAGCCATTCATTATCAATTCAGAGCTCTTCCTTTTGGTCTCACCACAAACCATAGGTGTTTACAAGTGTGCGGCAGTAGTGACAACTCATCTACAACTGCAGGGTTTCTGGTAATTCTAGTATTTGGATGACTGTCTCATCACTACACCTTCCAGGAATCTACTAGTTCAGGTGAGGGACTCCTTGATCAAACTGTCTTTAAGCCTAGGGATTGCAGTAAAGTCCAGGCTTCAACCAGTCCAGTCTTTGGAATTCATTGCAGCATTCTTGGACACAAGACTTCAAGCAACAAAACTCCATCAATCAATAATCACATCCCTTCATCAACAAGCCAAAAAAGTTCTACCTCACCTTAAATGACTAGTGAGACAAATTCTTTATCCCCTAGACTCTATGACAGCCTGTATCATTTTAGTGCCATTGGCCAGGTTCTTCTTGTGTGTTTTCCTTTGACTCTGGCAGTTCAATCGTCAGTCAGAAGACAACCCATATCTTTCCTAGTGATGCTAACAAACATTTGCAGAATTCACATAAGGTGGTGGCTACAATCTCCAAATGTTCTTCTGAGACATCCTTTTATTCTGCCTTCCCTCCAAGAAACAGTGACCACAGATGTTTCTCAACTGGGGTGGGGGAGCATTATTTGAGAAGAACAGTCCAAGGCTCATGGTCCCAATTTGAGAACAGTCTTCACATCAGTGTATTGGAGATAAGAGCAGTCCTCCTAGCACTGCAGGCCTTTCAGGACTCTCTCCCTCTGAATGTGATATCTATTCAGATGGAAAATATGGCAGTGGTCTGGCACATCAACAAACATGGAGGAATCAGATCTTATGCTTTGTGTCTAGACGCCATGAGAGTGTGGTATTGGGTGATATCCTATCTTCATTTTCTAATACCAATGCATATTGTGGGTAGATCCAATATTCTTCCAGACAGACTGAGCAAATCCATCCTTCTTCTTCACAAGTGATCCCTTAATGCCTTAGTAGCAAAGTAGATTTTCAGCTGAGAGGGTTGACCTTACTGTGACCTATTTTCCTGTACTAACCACCAAATACAACAAGTTATTTGTTCTAATTCCCTGAGATGGGAGTCACAGAGGGATGCTGTAATGCACCCTTGGCCCCTGGATCTTCTCTGTGCTTTTCCTCCAATACCTGTAATTCCTATGTTTCTACAGAAAGTATCAGCAATGAGGATCACAGTAATCCTCATTGCCCTATACTGGCCTCAACAAGTGTGGTTTCCCTTCTTCTGGCCTCATCTAGTTTACCCATTGGGGGTTGCTATATCTGAGCATTCAGTCCCTTAAGCTGACCATATGTTTTTTTCCAGTACAATGATGGTTTAACAGT
>NC_056750.1:826216639-826254513 GCF_019279795.1 Protopterus annectens | reverse complement strand
TAAAGGTATGTCCCACATTGCTTTAAGTAAAGGCATGACCCACATTGCTTTAAGTAAAGGCATGACCCACATTGCTTTAAGTAAAGCCATGACCCACAATGCTTTAAGTAATGGTATGACTCACATTGCTTTAAGTAAAGGTATGACCCACATTGCTTTAAGTAACGGTATGACCCACATTGTTTTAAGCAAAGTTATGACCCACATTGCTTTAAGTAAAGGCATGACCCACATTGCTTTAAGTAAAGATATGATCCACATTGCTTTAAGTACAGGTATGACCCACATTGCTTTAAGTAAAAGTATGACCCACATTGCTTTAAGTAAAGGCATGACCCACATTGCTTTAAGTAAAGGTATGACCCACATTGCTTTATGTAAAGGCATGACCTGCATTACTTTTAATGTGTTGATACAAAGCATTATGTATATTCTGTGTATGTATTGCTAACAAGTGCTGCAATATTCTTTCTTTCTAATGACAATTTGTTTTACCTACATAAAATGAGTCAATCTTTACATTTAGCTAAATATATAATATTTTTTGTTTGACAATCTGCACAAAATTTTGTTTTGTAACATTTCCCAGTCAATGGATGAATAAATATGTCACAATTCTTTATTGTGGGGCAAGCCTTACAATGTCTACAGGGGAAGGTACCTTGCCGTATAGAATTGGAATCATTATCCATACTTAAACCTCTTTCAGTACTCATTATATTCTTCTTGTTCTTGCTACATTTAAATGTAAACAAAGGTCTATCTCCTGCCACACGTATACGTTTATTATCAGTTAGTAAAATCTTCCAATGTTTCCATATAATATCACATATGCCACCTATATCATTACTGTGCTTTAAAATTACCCATTGGTTGTTTTTTTCTCCTAGCAGCATTCTCAGTTACCCTTGTTGTCTTTCTACCAGAATACCATAGGGTGATCCTTCTGGACCTATCTTTTTTGTTGGCACCAATCACTTGTTCCACCTTGGTTTCCTTTTAATCTCTGGACCTAAGACAAGCAGCTAAGGACTCAATTTTGTGTTCAAACACTGAGTCCTCAGTACATAATCTGGATAACCTAAATGTTTGTCCCTTAATAATATTGTTAAAACTTCACTCCCCCTTCCCCGCCATACTTACCCCAACACATCCCTACCACCTTGTCCTCTACCCTGTATCTCTAAAGAGCAAGTTGGGAACACCCTCTCTAAGGTCAAAAACACAGCATCGGGGGCAGAGTCTAGATGGCCAACTGAGACCAGTGCATTTTGAGAGCTCCATAACCTAGTATAATAATATAGAAAAATGTTATTGTTTTCAAGTTTAAAATGTCAGAAATCTATAAATACTAAACTACATAAATATCAATTTTGGTGGAGATATACAAAAAATTTCCTGTCAAGTAACTTGGAGATATATTTCCAGTATTTATATGGTTTGAACGCTAAATTTCATTAATTAGAGTAATTATGTTCTTAATTATTTAATTGTTATGTGTATATAAGGACTGTGCTTGTTTTACTTAGTTGTACAGTCTGAGGAAGCCCACTTTGGGTGAAAGCGCTTACTGAATAAAGGAGTTCCTGTTTTATGAAATACTGCTTCGTGTCGTTGGATTACGCTACTTTCATTTTTATTTTGAGTTGGTATCGTATTGTACTTGTGTTGCAAGCTTCAGCGTTCCATTTGTGACTGGTTTTGAATTTTATACGTTTATTGTGGAACGCTGCACCTCCGGTGGATCCTTTTGTTGTTTCTGAAACTTGGAGATATATTGAGTCACTGAATATGAACAACTCAAATAATTCTCACCCAGATGCTGCTTTGAGAAAAGAACTACAATTGATGACATCTACCTTACAGGAACTATCTTTGAAGATGGATGGCTTTTAAAAATAACTTAGAAAACCTCAAATTAAATTCTCAAAAACAGACTGATACTCTTAAGGAACTATTACAGCAATACCACACAAAAATAACAAATATAGAGGCTTCTCTAAATGACATTGAAGGGAGATTCAAAGAATTCCAAAAAGAATTTCTGCTTAAACAAAATACATGGCTGCTTAGCAAAATAGAGAACTTAGAAAACAGGGAAAGGAGAAACAACATAAGGATCTTTGGTCTTCCTGAAAACACTGGTGGAGAAGACATTATTTCATTGTTTACAACCTGGACTCCTGAATTTTTAGACTTGAAAGAGGCACTTTCATTTGAAATTGAAAAGGCACATAGAGTACTGAGGAAACCTGTTTCTAACTCAACAAATACTCCACCCAGATCCATAGTTATAACATTTCTTTCATTTCTGGACAAAGAACTAATATTAAAATCTGCTTGGAGAAAATCACCCTTAAAATATGATCAAAGTCTGATAAGGTTTGACAATGATTATTCTTCCAGGATACTAGAACAAACTAAAACAATGAGTGAGAAGGTCACACGAAAAAAAAAACAATCAGTGAAAACTAAATGAAAACTTCAGCCAGGCTGGAACTTCCAATGAGTGACCTCTCAAACCTCTTGAAGCAGAAGCACATGGGATATATGCAAATGTCCCCTACCAGGTACCTGGTGTTCATAGGGGTCATTTGCATATATCTCATGTGCCTCTGATTCAAGAGGTTTGAGAGGTCACTCATTAGAATACTAGAACAAAGGAAAAAAAGTCTGACCAATAATAAAACTGTTGAAACAAAACAACATTAAAGCACAGCTCGCCTTTCCAGCCAAGATAAAAATATTTTTTGCCAATGAGATAAGAACCTTTAATGACTTAGAAGAAGCTACTATATTCATCAAAAACAACAACATAGTGTCGATTCCAGAAGAAATGGAATGGATGGTCCCTACTCTTAAAGGAATAAAAGAAGCAAATCCTTGGACTGATGCTAGAAAGAAACAAAAATCTGATTCTAAGACAGCTGTTCCAAAAAAATAACTCTTAAACTACATCTCTCAAAGTATTAACTGGCATGGTATATCACTTGTCATCTGTTTTTCTTTAAAAAAGGAGAGATTTTTTTATCTCGTAATTGGTTTTACTAGTTTTTTATTAGTCTTTATTAACACGATAATTGAAGATTGTATAATTAGTTTGTTTTAATTTGGCGCCTTTTCTTAGAATTGTTTGTATAAATAGATGGTTTGCATTTTACATGTATTGTCTGATGAAGCGTGGTGGTGACCACGCGAAAGCGCTTACAATAAAACGTTTTTCGTACTTGAATATTGGATTATTTACTTCTTACTGCAAGAAATAGAAGTTATTGCTCCTGGTTCATTGATTTGTTGTTGCATTTTACGTGCTTTTTATATGCTCATCGCCTACTGACTAAGTGAGGCTCCTGCTTTTGACTTATTGATTTGCCGTTACATTACACTTGGGATTTTTGTCTGGTTTGGATATATCAGGACTTCCTAGAATCTCGTGGTGAGAGAGCCTGGTTGATTTCTTCAAAAAGGAGAGATTCTTAAACAACTGAGAAACAGTAATGATTTATTCAGAATGTCCAAAGAGTCCAATAATTATTCATAAACAATGGTAGGTCAAGATGGGTTACTATTTACATTATATATAAGCCAAACAAAGCAACATATAATACAAACATAGATGTTTCTGCTCCCCTACCTGAACTCAATGAATACTTATCTTGTTCATTTTCACTAATTTTACTTATAATAATTTAATTAATTAATTAATTAATTAATTAATTAATTAATTAATTAATTCAACAAGGTACCATTCATCAGATTTCAGACTCAAATGTTACAAATTAACATAATATATAATAGCAGTAACAGTAGAGTGTTTTGAAAAAAAGATGCTGTCATGGAGGCTAATGCCTTCTTCAGTTAAAGTATGATTTAGAAATGTCATGTATATCCTGGTTAAGTAATAGTAGCAAGCTCTTAGTACAAATGTCATCATTAGTCTGTCTAAATTTAGTTAATATCAATTATGGCAGGTATTACAGCTATGAATGCTGTTTGATCAATCCTGATATGGTGTGCGTGGATGCAGCTGTGTCTGGTAGCTAGTACAAATGTCATTATTATTATTTCTAAACATAGTTAATATCAATTATGGCAGGTATCATAGCTTCAAGTGCTGTTTAATTAAGCCTGACATGGTGTATGTGGATGCAGCTGTGTCTGGCAGCTCTTATATGTTGCCGTTTTCATTTCTGGGAAGCTATGAGTTATAGCTTGTGATCGAGTTTTACTGATGCTTGTGTATTAGGAAGAGACATTTGGTGTTTTAGCCTGGATCCAGGGGAAGGAGGTGGATAGAACTGTGATTTGGGATATTTTGCCAGAGAATGGTTTGTTTGTATGTCTGCTGCGTCAGAGGTGGTAGGGCGGGCTGGAGGAGTGTGTTGTCTCTTGTTGTGGTGACTTGTTGGGAGGTTTTTTTTTTTTTTTTTTTTATCTGTTTGCTCTCTGTTGTTTTCCTGGCTGCTGCCTCACTGAAAGGGAACGAATTTAAGCTTGACGTTGCAGTGAAATGAAGCTTTGCTTCAGGTACCTCATGAGCCTCTGGTATGCAGTACACAGACATACTAACAGAAACAGATGCTCCCAAGTTGCTATGGCAACGGAGACAGAGTGACAATAATGCCTAATGGCTCTTAGGAGCCTCCGAGATGATTCTCAGCAATGACGTTTTTGGTTTTTAAAGGAAATATACAATAAAAGGCCTGTTTTAAACCACATGTACACATATTGATGGTCTCCCAACACTTCGTTTAGCTCATTAAGTTATTCTTAATAAATAAATAAATAAATAATAAGTGCAATTTTATATTTAAAATGTATTTTGGTCCAAACACATTATGGATTTACGTAAGAGTGGAAGTCTGAGTTACTGTGAAAGACTAAGAGCACTTGGTCTTGTGCAGTACCCTTTGCAGTGGTCTGGGAGGTGAGCTTGCTTAGATATACTGGGAATATGGGGATAGCTGATTCTAGGGGTGTTTGGGGTTGCTGGGAAGTGCTAGAGAGTCATCAGATTTCCTTCGTGGAAATATCTGTGGGAATGGAAGGTGTGTTGAGTGGTTCGCTGGCAGAGTGCCACTGCAAGGAACAGGCTGGTAAAATGGAACAGGACAAATATTGGTTTGGATATTTTAAGAACAGCCTGGAAACACACCACATGAACTAGTGAATGGTAATCTGACAAAACTGGATGGGCATTGTTGCCCATGCCTGAAGTACTGATATGTGTGTATACAAGGATGGAAATATACTTAGAACAAATAAGAAACTAGAAGGTCTCATAATTTAAAGTCTATGGACTATATAAACATGCTTGGAAGGAACAAATAATAAGAATAAACATTACAGCTTGTGGTCTTTCAAATAACTAGGCAACAGCCAAAAAACACATACACACAATAGTTATGTAATGTATGATTTTAGTAAATCTAGACATAAAATATATAATCATCATATAAGATGAAGCAGTCTCCTGAATTTAGATATTAAAGACAGGATTTAATAACATGGGTTTGTGTATAATAGCACTACTGTTTTAACTTGTCATAAATGACACACACTATATTGAACATCAAGGGGAAGCATGATGATTTTCTCATATAGGTAAATGTGCATAACAAGTCATATCATTGCTTTAATTTGAATTGTGGTTTTGTAACCCGTCTCGACCATACATACTACGTAAGCTGTTACCAAGGTAACTAATGTTTTATACATGACATCAAACTGACAAAGTTGTTCAAGGGAAACAATAGAAGCCTGAAATAGGAATGTCACAGAATGTAGCAATCATATTCTGAACAAATAGTATTAAATTGACAATAGACACTCAGTTTAATAACATGGGCTTGAGTATTATAACAGTGCTGTTTTAACTTGTCATGAATGACATACACTATATTGAACATCAAGGGGAAGCATGATGATTTTCTCATATAGGTAAATGTGCATAACAAGTCATATCA
This sequence comes from Protopterus annectens, assembly GCF_019279795.1. NCBI lineage: Eukaryota > Metazoa > Chordata > Ceratodontiformes > Protopteridae > Protopterus > Protopterus annectens. Next base: position 826,248,547 of record NC_056750.1, on the reverse strand, counting down.
TTGCTTTAATTTGAATTGTGGTTTTGTAACCCATCTTGGCCATACATAATACTTAAGCTGTTACCAAGGTAGCTAATGTTTTATACATGACATCAAACTGACAAAGTTGTTCAAGGGAAACAATAGAAGCCTGAAATAGGAATGTCACAGAATGTAACAATCACATTCTGAATAAATAGTATTAAATTGACAATAATCACTCAGTTTAACCTTTACTGATTATACAAAATAGAATGTTGTCATTTAAATCTAAAACTTTCAGTATATGCCATAAAACGGCAATTTATGAAAATGGAAAGGGAACTTGTAATCATTAACCACAATAAGTGAATTTGTTGTTTTTAACCTATAATTGCAGTCATTTTATAAGAAGAAATGACAGCTATGAAAATCCTTATGTGTAGGAAATGGGGGGAAGAGGAATGCGCTGTTAATTAAAATGCACTAACTTTCATCAATGTTTACATAAAATAAACTTGATGCTTTAAGTAAGTTAGTAACAAACAAACCCCAGGATTCAGCAAGCTCTGCACAGTGTGCAGGAATAGTGCAAGAGCTGCTCCAGGCAATATGACTGCTGTGCAATCCAGGAATAAGCTCCCAGGATGTGCATGAGTGCTCCTACACTAATCCTGCATGGACACAGCCCCTGTATTCTAATTACCTCATTTGCTGGTGAAAATCATGAAAATTAGGTGAATTAGCAATCCAGGAAGCAGGCAGACATCCGTGCAAGAATAGTGTAGACTGCAGAAATGTATTCGGCCAGTAGCTGAATACATTTCTGCAAACTACAGAATGGAGGCATGACAGCTCGTACAAATGCATGTATTACAAGGGTTAGGCATGCCAAAAGCCAAAGATATGGCCATAGGCATGAAAAATAATTTCAAAATGATAAAAATTACCTTTTGTTTTTGTTGGACGATTTCAGCCATTTAAGCGCAGGGCACTGGTGTGCAAATGGGATCGTCCCAAAAAAAAAAAAAAAGCTGGAATTAAGCTTTTAAACCAAAATCATAATTTTGCCATAATAGTCAATGGCATGCATAACACAACAAGCCCATGGAATAGTGGTTGCTAAGGGGGAAGGCTGACTGTCAGATTTGTAACCATGCATTAGCAGTCAATCCTATGCAGATGAGGGCAATGATACTGAATCACAGATTTCCCTTCAGTGCTAGCTTGCAACCAACCGTGTAGGTGCAGTAAGACCATGGCGTAAGCCTAAGAGCTAGATGACCTCATAAGGGGGTGTGTCATGCATGCTGTAAGCTTGTTGGAGCTGTGTGGCCTGTGTTTGCCCTCAGCTAAGCACCGCTAAGGTAGGGGTTGTGTCTGAAGCTGCCTAGCCATCTATACATTGCCTAAATGGATGTGCGCACCATGCATTGGGTTTTAAGCAAAAAAAAAAAAAAAACAGAAAATAGCAGCTCCATTCACATATGAGCACTGGGTTTGCATGGCGCACCTCAGGCTTAAACATAAAGGCAATGGGAAGGGACAACAGCAGTAGGAAGGTAATCAAGGAGAACTAGCATAGCTGGCAGGTGAAATGTATCAGAACCAGCCACTTACATGGGCAGCAGCCCAGCCCAGCTCAGCACAGTACTATAAACTATGCAAACACCTTTCCCTCTAGTTTTTCCCACAAACTTTACACCACCGGTGTACGCAAACAGTGAAATTTTACCTAACAAAAGCAAAAAAATGATAGGGGCTGCTTTCGCTCTCATAAATCAACATGTGGAAGAGGCTGAGGGTGGTGAGGATGAGAATGCTGATGGCCAACCCACAGTGAGGAGAAGGGGAAGAGTATACAGACCCAGGGTAACCTACCAGGGGTTACATGAGCTGGAGATAGTGGAGTGCTATAGGGTGGAAAGGGACCTCCTACAGCAAATTGTTGAGCTGTGCCAGCCACACCTCACACACAGAACCAACATAGGGTAGCCCATCCCAGTGAATACCAAGGTATGTGCAGGCTTAAGAATACTAGCCACAGGTACCTTCCAAAGGCCAACTGAGGATATCATGGGGATCTCACAGGCATCAACATCCAGGGTACTCCAGTTTCTGGATGCCATGTCAGCACATGCTGGTGAGCACACATATTTCCACAATACCCATGAGGTGTTGACCTGCAATATGTGTCTCTTCCACCAAATAGCAGAATACCCTGAGGTGGAGAGTGCTATAGACTGCATGCACATACACATCAAAGCACCACCCAGTGAGCAGGGTAGAGTCTACATAAACCGCAAGGGCTTCATCTCCATCAACTGCCAGGTAGTGTGCGATGCCAGGGCATTATAATGAATGAGTGTGCTGGCAGCCCTGGAAACTATCACGACTCCCACATCTGGCATATGACGCAGCTGGACCAGAGATTTGCCAATGGGAACATCCCATATGGCCACCTAGTGGGGGATGCTGGTTACGCACTGGAGCCATGGCTGATGACACCCATCAGACATGCACACACACCTGAACAAGAACTCCATAATGAGGCACATGCCCAGACCAGAATCATAATAGAGCGTGTTTTTGGGATGCTCAAGTCATGGTTCCGGTGCCTGGATGTATCTGTTGGAGCCTTGCAGGACTCTCCAGCTACATGTACCCAAATTGTCATTGTATGTGCCATGCTACCCAATATGATCCTGCAGAAACAGCTGCAGCAGGAACAGCATAGGGCAGGGCCACACCCCCCCACCATATCCAAGGCCAGCACAAGCACAGAGTGACTCTGAGGAAGAACAATCTTAGCCTGCCCCTGTATGCAGAAGGAGGCATGCCCAGGCTTTGGCAAAGAGGCAACACATAGCACATACACTGACATGGTAGGAACCCAGGAATGACACATCTCTCTGACCCACACATACAGTAAAAGGGATGCCAAACATGACACTACCTGTGCTTAACCATGTATAGGGAGTGTACTATGTGCATCCAACATAGTCATCCCTCCAGCACCATCCTCAGTACTGGCACAGCCATGAGGTAAGACACTCTCACTATCAATTGCTGAATAGAGTAGTATGTTCTGCTATTTGTAGCTATGGTACAGATGTGAGCATGCAAGGAAACTGGGTAGCTGAATGGGATGGCAGCAAATAGTACACACATATATGGGCAGCATGAAATCCATAACAAATACTGGTGTCAACATAATAGGCAGTACTAGACAAGGTGACAAATCCCACTGCAGGACATGTGGTGGGCCACATGTGTGTCCATAGGACACACATATTCATGTCAGTGAGGCTCACATACCAAATAACAGTCTCAGACAGCAGGACAGGTGTAGACAACCACAAAGAAAGTATGTGCTATGTGTTGCCTCTTTGCCAAAGCCTGGGCATACTGGGCATGCCTCCTTCTGCATACAGGGGCAGGCTGAGATTGTTCTTCCTCAGAGTCACTCTGTGCTTGTGCTGGCCTTGGATATGGTGGGGGGGGGGGTGTGGCCCTGCCCTATGCTGTTCCTGCTGCAGCTGTTTCTGCAGGATCATATTGGGTATCATGGCACATACAATGACAATTTGGGTACATGTAGCTGGAGAGTCCTGCAAGGCTCCAACAGATACATCCAGGCCCTTTTTAAATTAGCCCATTCTCTCTTCTGCTGCTCGTCCTTGACTGTGTGCTCTTTCTTTACTACCCCCTGGATATACCCTGTGTTGTTGCCTGGGTGGAATCCCTCTGCTAACTTTGCTACTGTATTTTTTGCCAACTACCCTTGGAACTTTCTAAAACCTAGCCTTCTTCTGCAACCCTCTACCTCAAAATTCAAGAAACTACCCCTTGGATATACCCTGTGTTGTTGCCTGGGTGGAATCCCTCCGCTAACTCTGCTACTGTATTTTTTGCCAACTACCCTTGGAACTTTCTAAAACCTAGCCTTCTTCTGCAACCCTCTACCTCAAGATTCAAGAAACTACCCCCTGGATATACCCTGTGTTGTTGCCTGGGTGGAATCCCTCCGCTAACTCTGCTACTGTATTTTTTGCCAACTACCCTTGGAACTTTCTAAAACCTAGCCTTCTTCTGCAACCCTCTACCTCAAGATTCAAGAAAGTATGTCTACCTATATGTTGGACTTGTAATTTTTAACATTTTTAACCCTGCTAAGCTATCTGTTAGCTCCCAGTCAAGCTTGCCAGCAGTAACCCCCCACCCTTACTCCTTTATTTCCAATCCCTCCCTGACCTAACTTTTTATTTAGCTTGAGATTTCTCTCCCTCTAGTCTATTTTCTACTTCCATAGAGCCCCAGTGAATATTACTGTATCTCTGCTTCTGCCCACTAGATGTCACCCTTTCCCCATCAATATCTATTGCACTAGTTTTCTACTTCTACCCTATGTTTCCTATTTCACCCCTCATATTCCTATCCCTTTCTTCTTCCACTCTTACCCTATCCTCCTAAGCTACCTTGGCCTCAGCTAGCTTTCTCTGATAATTTTTCCTTCCTCTTTGGTTTACTTTGTGTTCTGTCTCTCCTATATCTTTTCGATCTTCTAGCGCTTCTCCCCTTCTTACTATTAATTAGATTCACTTAATTGTCATACCTCCCTTCCTGATACTTTTCTTTTCTTTTACCTGGTGCTACCTATTCTTTACTCTCTGTTAGTTCTCTATTCAACCTCCCCGTCCCCCTATCTCTTCTATCTTCCTAATATCCCCTTCTCACTATTGTCTCTTTCTTTCTAGCTACTCTCCCCATATCTTTTGGGATTTAGTATTTCCCATTCTTTTTTACTGGCACCACCCCCTCCGGGCTCCTCCTGCCTTTCCCTTCCCAACTCCTCCCCTCCCAGGAACTTCCTCCCCAAGTTTTTAAAGTCCCTCCTAGTTCCCAGGGCGCCATTTTTAAATTAGCCCATTCTCTCTTCTGCTGCGCGTCCTTGACTGTGTGCTCTTTCTTTAGTAAGTATTTATCTGTTGTTATTTAATTACTGCGATGGTTCTCAGTAACTGTGTTATGCTTCGCAATTGTGCTTTGCCGAAGATCATGTAAATGCGAAAACTTTCTTTTGGCACTGACCTAATACTAGCCTAACGCTAGTCCCTGTTGTTTGTCTGTGGATTAGATAACTTGTCTTGTAACTTTGATTACAGTGATTGCTCTGACTTTTTATTTTGAACAGCGTATAACGTGCAAGCTTATTGAATATGTTAACCTATATTTCCTAATGCAATGCCACTCGCAATACCAACTTTTCTGCTTTAGTTTGCCATTAATGGCATAATTTATTCAGCATTACTTTTGCGTAGTTGTTTTTACTTGTTAACTGGCACCAGCTGTAGCGACAGCGTGGTAGCTTAGTTTTCACCATTTTTATAGTAATTATATGCAGCTAACTGCTGCTCCTTGAAAAGACCTGCTTTCTGGTGCTGGTCTTTTAATACCCCGTTGTTGACCCAACTAGCGCTGATTAGCGGTGATTAGTTATTGATTAAGACTTTCTTAATCCTTCTTAGTCTTTACACTGATAGTTTTAAGATTCCATTATATGTTTAACAGTCTACGGAATTTATTCCTGCTAGGGGCTGTAACTTCTAACTCTGACTTACTATTTTTAAAACGCAATCTTTTTCCCGCCCTCTACCTAAACTGTGTGTAACTTGAAGTGGCCTTACACGTGTAGATTAGGCTGGGGTTTTAAATCCCCTACAGGGTACCTACCCTCAACATTTATTTTAAGGCACAACTGTTATGGAACTAGATACTCACCTCTATGTTTCCCTCTGCTTTTAATCCTGTTAATTAACTCATTTGTGGTAATATCTTCTCTGGAGGTGTATATGATATAGCTGGTAGGAGCTGTTTTAACACTGTGCTTTTTTTACTATGTGCTGTGCCTAAACATTTACTGCCGTTAAGGAATTTGCTCAACCTAGCCTGTTTGTTACTGCCTTTTCTATGTCTAATAATTAAGTTTTATTACTAGAATAACCTGTGCTTTCTGCACTGTCTTAGATACATTGTGTTGTGATTACTTTTGTCTAACATTATCTTATTTCTCAACTTCTTTCCTCCTGTATTAGCTACCCCCTGGATATACCCTGTGTTGTTGCCTTGGTGGAATCCCTCCGCTAACTCTGCTACTGTATTTTTTGCCAACTACCCTTGGAACTTTCTAAAACCTAGCCTTCTTCTGCAACCCTCTACCTCAAGATTCAAGAAAGTATGTCTGCCTATATGTTGGACTCGTAATTTTTAACATTTTAACCCTGCTAAGCTATCTGCTAGCTCCCAGTCAAGCTTGCCAGCAGTAACCCCCCACCCTTACTCCCTTATTTCCAATCCCTCCCTGACCTAACTTTTTATTTAGCTTGAGTTTTCTCTCCCTCTAGTCTATTTTTTACTTCCATAGAGCCCCAGTGAATATTACTGTATCTCTGCTTCTGCCCACTAGATGTCACCCTTTCCCCATCAATATCTATTGTACTAGTTTTCTACTTCTACCCTTTGTTTCCTATTTCACCCCTCATATTCCTATCCCTTTCTTCTTCCACTCTTACCCTATCCTCCTAAGCTACCTTACTTACTTACTTGGCCTCAGCTAGCTTTCTCTGATACTTTTTCCTTCCTCTTTGGTTTACTTGTGTATCCCCACTCCATTCGCCCTGTGGGCTCACTCCGCTCCCCACCCTACCCCCAATTCCCACCCACCCCCAGGGGTCCTAACCTTATAGCTCTATAGTCACACCCCTTATCCTTACCTTCCTATCCCTTTCTTTCCCGCTAAACTTTAAACCCCTCCCATATATATACCCCCCTTTCCTCCTCCCACCTCCTCTGTTATTACTTGCCCACCTATCCTGTGACTTGTATCCCTCCTTCTTCCTCTGTTATCTTTCCACCTACATCCCTCAAATCTTTCACCTGCCTCTCCCCTTTCTTAACCCTATAATATTCACAGCCCTCTTCTTTCCATACCCTTTAACAACCCTAGCTCTCCTCTTACTGTTTATTGTATTATATACCTTACTACCTCTATTACCCTTATCTTGTACCCTTACTCTAAGTAACCTTTATTCTGGTTTCACTTCTACAATGGCTCCCCACTTACCTACATTCCTTATACTCTCAGTATTACTCCCAACTACCTTATTTTCAGCTTACCTCATTACCTTCTTTGAAAACTCACTTAATATCCACCCTCACTACCCAAAGAAACATACATATTTATTCTATTCTTCTCTCACGTCATTCTTAAATGTTAATTCCACCCCCAGCTATCTTCTACCTAAGTTTCATAGGCACTCTCACCTAAACTATACCTCTCTCTCAGATAAAAAAATGAAACTGCCTACTCTTCTTAAGAACAAATTCACATATAAACCTGATAATCCCACCTTACAAGATGGAGACATTCACCCCAATCCTGGCCCCGTACATCCCTCCCAGCAAGTATCTAGACCAGACTCCAAAAATACCTTCCTCATAGGGCATCTTAACATTCGAAGTGTAAACAACAAAGTACCCTACCTGCATGCCCTCCTTGACACACATGGATTTGACATTCTCTGCCTTACAGAGACATGGCTTAAGCCAGCCACTAAAGATACTGAAATTATACCACAAGGCTACAATATACGTAGACTTGACCGATCTAAACGAAAAGGTGGTGGTGTAGCAATTCTATTTAAAAATCACCTCAATATCTCCACCCTTCCAGCCTGTCCAACCCATGATAGTAAAGTAGAAGCCATAATCTCTAAACTCCTATTAAACCCTAAAAAATCCCTCTACATCATCTGCATGTACATACCTCCAGGTGACAACATACCCATCTAAGAAGACTTTCTTAGTTGGGTTTCCACCAACTACCCTCAAGTAACCATAATTCTTGGTGACTTTAATATTGATTGGAATACTATTAATACTGAAAATCCCTCCTCTCACATAAACCTAAATGGTTTTACCCAATCCATTACTTCTACTACAAGGCTTAATAAGCCCAGTAAGAAAGAGAGTATCCTAGACTGGATACTCACAAACAAAGTCAACATTACTTATAAAGCAGGAACTCTGCCAGACGACCTCAGTGACCACTGCTTAACTTATATTACAAGAGAAAAGACTGATTGTCTAAACCCCCCTAATATAAGAAAAATACGCTCTACCAAACACTTCAAAATAGACCTATTTCAAAATGAACTCAAATCTTGTAATTGGAGCCCCTTAAAATCACTTCCACTTAAAGATGCAGTATCATTCTTTAACTCCACTTTCCTTGCCATTCTTGACAAACATGCTCCCGAGTGTGGCATTATAATGAAAGCTAATACAACCCCTTGGCTCTCTCTTGAAACTAAAAAACTAATTCTCTCTAGAAATAAGGTCTGGGCCAAATGGAGATGCCATAGAAACAGCTCTGATTTTCTCTACTTCAGCCAGCTTAGGAATCTTACCAAAAAAGCTATAATCACTGATAAAAGAAAATACTACTGTGAACTTCAAGAAACTAATTTCAATAAGCCTAAGCAATTCTGGTCATCAGTCAATAGACTCCTTTCACCAGGAACAACCAAAACTCCCTCCCCCCTTGATGCTGACCCTGACACCCCTCTCCTAACTGCAAATGCTTTTAACTCTTTCTTCTCCGAAACTATTCAATCTCTTGCTAGACAACTGAATACCAACAACTTCTATCCCCCAAATAATCTAGTAGATTCTTCTTACAAATTCTCTCTACAACCTATCCCTACCTCCTTCATCTACAATCTAATTCACAAACTGAAACCTTGTACCCCCTCTGCTGACAAACTCCCTTCTCTTTATCTTCAAAAGGCTGCCAAAGAAATTGCTTACCCAATATCTATACTCATTAATAGGACAATCCAAGAGGGAACCATCCCTGATATCTGGAAAGTCTCTCATATTATCCCGCTACACAAAGGTGGTAACTCTATTGACTACTCTAACTTTAGACCAATTGCTCTTCTGTCACCCCTAGGAAAAATCGTGGAGAAATGTATTCATCAGCAACTTGTACAGTATCTCTCTTTACACAACATAGTAGCTAATTGTCAACATGGCTTTAGACCTCATCACAGCACCACCACTGCCATCCTTTCCTTTGTAGACACCATCAATAAGAATCGTAACAATAACCTTCTCTCTTCTGCTCTATTCATTGACCTCTCCAAAGCCTTCGACATGGTCAACCACTCTTCTTTAATCCACATCCTTGAATCCCTCTCATTTGATAACCTTGCCATTAAATGGGTTAGTTCTTATCTGAGTAACAGACAGCAAGCCGTTCTTTGGGATAACCACATCTCTTCATTACTGCCCATCTCCATCGGAGTCCCTCAAGGCTCTATTCTTGGTCCACTTCTTTTCTCCCTCTATATTAATGATCTTCACACAGTAATCCTTCAAGCTACCTGTATTCAATACGCTGACGACTCTACCATTATATGTTCAGCTTCTTCCTCTTCAGATTTAATCTCACTAACTCAAAATATTTTTAATACAGTAGAAACATGGTTTACTAGACGGTACCTCCTTCTGAATGTTAAAAAAACAAACTTCTTCTCTTCTCTCCAACCACTCGAACCTCTCCACCAAACTTCACCATCTTGTCTAACAGCGCCACTGTCATCTCTCCTGACCCCACAACTAAACTATTAGGAATAACCATCGACAATAATCTCACTTTTGATCAACACATCAACAACACCATCAAATCAGTTAACAGAAAAATAGGATCCTTATACCGTATTAAACCTTTTTTAACCCCAACTACCAGAGCTACTATTGCCCACTCCCATCTTTTATCCACTTTCTTTTATGCCTCACCAATCTTCACCAACCTTAAGAAAACCAACCTAAACAAACTAGCTACTTGCTACAATAACATTGCCCGCTTCGCCACAGGTAACCCTTTCAGAACCCATCACTGCCATAACTTGAAACTTCTAGGCTGGCTTGAACTACAAAACTACCTTGCAATCTCACAACTCACTATTGCCCACAAAATACTGCACCAACCTGATAACGCCCCTATACTCTCACAACTTTTAATCCCCTATAGCGATCTTACCTCCCTTCGATCCTCCTGTAAACACTTGGCCAGTTCTATTAAGTCTAACAAGTCAGCTGGCGACTCTTTATTCACTAATTCTGTAGGTAGAATTTGGAATCTCTTACCTAGGGAAATTACACAGATTACTTCCTTACCCCTCTTCAAACAAAAAATTAAACTGTACTTCCAAAACCACTGGCTTTGTTCTTGTAGTACACCAGACTAACTTTTCCTCTCTCTATCTCCCTCATTTCATCTACTATTATGTTTAACTTATTCAGACAAGCTAATACCTTTTTATCCTTTGACCTTTGGACTTTTTCCTCTCTCTAACCTTCTCCTTTCTTTCTCTTCCCCCTCTTCTCTCTGTCTTCTCTGTCTCATTTTCCCCCTATCTACTGCCTTACCTCCTCTTCCTCTCGTCTAACTCGTGTGATACTCCCTCTTTCTTTCTGTCCTTTGTACTCTAATCTCTCTCTATATTTTAATATGCTTTTTATTTTTTTGTCGTTATACATTGTATGGCTTGTCTATTTTTCTTTTAGATTTTATCAATTAATTAGTTTTTCACTAACTTGTCATTTTGTTGTATCTTGTGTGGAGCTTTTCTCCCCAGGCCTCTACTGAAAATGGAAATATATCCAGCTAGACTAGCCCGGTCAACAAATGTAAAATAAAAATAAAAAAAAAATAAAAAATAAAGAAAGGCTGTGCTAAAGCCTCTGATTGATGGCAATGGAGAACAGTTCCCCTTCAGACCTACAGACAGACAGACTACAACAGGTCAGGCAGTGGGATGTTAGTTCTGAAGGGTAAGAAGTCTGAAACTGAAATGTAGGTCAATAAAACCTAAGATCTGTACTACACTGACATGCCTGTAGTCTGCATGATAGGTCAGAACACAGAATTAAATGGAAATCTACAGAATACCTGAAATACCAGTACAATCATAGCAAATGTTTACAGTTGTCAGCGGTGTGCCACCCCCCCAACAATCCTATGAAGAAATGTAGTAACGTGTACATGTGGGTATAATAACAGTGGAGCACAGATTACCTGAGCTGGACAAATTAGCAGGATAGATTGTTGCACGTGTACAATATGCAGGGTTCTGTGTGTTAGGTTGTTGTGTGTTGAATATTGTGTGAAAGTGATCAGCATGTAGGCATAGAGGGTTGTGTTCCGGTGGCTAATGGCCAGTACTGTTGATGACAGGGCCAAGTTCTCACAACTGCACTGCCAAACACAATACATCCCAGCAAGACCCAATCCAGCAGTAATCCATACTAATTGTTTGGATGTAATATCTGTCACCATCTGAAAGATGGACATGGCATGAATGTGGGCTCAGACATACACACAGTATGCAGGTGGAAGTACCCTAGACAGAGAGTGTATAAAATGTTACTGTCAAATGGACACACCTTTGGATTTGTACATCCAGGTTAGCAGCACATTAGTTGTCAGTGTAGTATGGAATACTGCTGTAGTCTGGCCAAACACTGGCAGACCACAAAAGGCACAGTTATGAAGTACTGAGAAACCAGTGATGTCTCTGCACAAGCCAGCACAAGGGAATGCCCCACTTATATCTGCGAGTCAGCTGCAAGTAGCTTCCATAGCACACATGCACTCAGCTCACCACACCATCAGCCACAGGTACCTCAGGTACCTGACAGTCATATCCCTGCTGTTGGGAATGAGTACAGTATGACCCCCACTTCTGTATGGGAATACCCACAGAATGCAGCATGCTGAAGAGGTGTCCCATGCAGGTGTGTCCCTAGCTGTAAGCAGCACCCTGCCAGCATCCACACCAATGGATTAATAATGACAGAAACTATCGCCATTAACACTTTACGCACCCACCCTGTCATCCCAGAGTAATACAGTGGCTTACAGCCTGGGACTGTAGGAGTGACACAATGCACTGACCTGCTACAGATGGCCTGTATCACTATCAAAGGCCCTACTTTCCTCTGCCAAAGGCCTGTGTCACACCTGTAATGCCAATGTATGTTATCTCATGGAGTCTCGAATAATGACATAACACAGTCCACATAACACAAATGCAAGCCATGTCGACAAATCCCAGTAGCATGTCCACCATGTCCTACTGCATGAACTGTGGACCAACCCCAAAATACTGCTGGAATGAAGTGATAACTATATGGATACTTATCAGATAATGTTAGGAAGAGGATAGAATAACAGAGGGGGGGTAGAAGCATGGATGCTATGGAGTGTATGAAGTCTGAAACTCTGATGTGTGCCCATACTATCCTTGCCTGCAAACACAGGAATGGGTGGCTACAAACCTGCTCGTAAACCACAACGTGAATGGGGTAATGACCATCTGGTCTAAGCCCTGCCTCTGGGTAACTTGTGTGAATCTGTACAGCTGAGAGGTATGGCCACAGCAGGATATGGCCATTTTGTCAAGTCAATAGATGTACAAGCATGGGATCCTCAGCCACCACAGTACCAAGGTGCTGGACCATTTACACAGACCCATCAGCAAGTGTCTGCAGCCCCCCTTCCAGGATGGCATTATTGTGCAAGAATATGTAGGCTGCAGACCACAATACTGGACACAGCTTCATTCATCTTGAATTCCCCAGGACATTACTGTGAGCAAATACATATATCTGTCAGTAGTTGATGACATAATATAGCACTGTGTAAATCAGTGCATATGTCTGAATATCTCTGCTAACACCAAAACCATGTAGCAAAAGCAGCACAGACACAATTAGTTACAGTATCACACTATCCTTTGCCCATTGTGACCCCATATTGTCAACATATCTACAGATATCCTGCAGAAACAGGTTGCTAGCTGTAGGTGTAGAACACAAATGCCTGCACTGGAGTACAACCTACCTGGAATGGATTCACACATTCAATACAGAAGAGTCATAATGGGCATGCTCCTACACTTGCAGAAAAGAAGCCCATGTCTGGCAACAACTGCAGACTATACATATATGTCATTTGCAGATGTCTGTGCAAACACTCCACATTGCACACCAGTCATGCTTTGCACACACACACTGGATAGGAATACACACATATATCCAAGGACACCACACTATAATAGGTCAAGCATACACAAACATAGATGAGAGGAAGAGAGAGACAGACAGTGACAAAGAGCTTCTCATCATGAGGCCTGTCCCACCCAGCACACATCCAATTGGCCAATATCACATGATGTGCAAATGTCTATCACTGTAGACATTTGCTTCTGGTAGCCCTCAGCACTATAGTGTCTGTGGTGATTGTGATAACTGTGTAACATGGCAGTACAACTCATTATTCATCTAGCAGTTGTATACACAGTCCTGTCAAATGTAAAGTTGTGTGTGACTGAATATTGTGTGTGTGCTTCCAGAGGAATGGCTTATGGCCCATTCACACACACTGCACTCTCCATTGCCCTACTTTAGATAGCCTGCTGATGTCAGTCACCTTGAAATACCCCTTTGAACAAGGCTCATCCCTATAAGCTCTGTGGTGCGTGCAATAACTGTGTAATGCTATAGTGTGATGTACTACTTAGGTAGGAGTTCTAATCCCTGGCATGGCAAATGTGAAACTCTGTGTTTGTGTGTTTAGGGACTGATGCTTTTGAGGCCATTCACAGTCACTACACCTTCCATTGCCCAATGTTAGCAAGGCTGCTGATGCCATTCATCTTGAAATACATCTTTGGAGAAGGGCTAGCCCTATAAGCTCTGTGGCATGTGCTATAACTGCGTAATGCTATAGCGTGATGTACTAGTTAGGTAGGAGTTCTAATCCCAGACATGGCAACTGTGAAACTCTGTGTTTTTGTGTAGGGCTCAATGCTTTTGAGGCCATTCACAGTCACTAGGTCTAAGTCACTAGTCTTTGGGCTAGGCTTATAAATGCCTTAGAGCAGATAGCTTAGTATAAACCTATGAACCTATGAACTACACCTCCCATTGCCCTACTTTAGCAAAGCTGCTGATGTCATTCACCTCAACATACACATTTGGAGAAGAGTAGCGCTATAAGCTCCATGGCACGTGCAATAACTGCATAATGCTATAGTGTGGTATACTAGTTAGGTAGGAATTCTAATCTCACACATGGCAACTGTGGTACTGTGTGTGTGTGTGTGTGTGTGTGTGTGTGTGTGTGTGTGTGTGTGTGTGTGTGTGTGTGTGTGTGTGTGTGTGTTTAGACAGTAATGCTTTTGGGGCCATTCACGGTCACTACACCTTCCATTGCCCTACTTTAGCAAGGCTGCTGATGTCATCTACCTTGAAATATACCTTTGGAGAAAAGTTAGCCCTATAAGTTCTGTGGTGCATGCCATAAATGTGGAACAATGTAATAGCAGTAACTACACAGCTATGGGTTTGAATCCCAGCTGTGGCAAGTGGTTGTGTGTCTACCTCAAAGTTTTTGTCCCTATTTACAGCCTGTACACATCTCTGAGCCTGACTTTAGCAGTCTGGCAGATATCACCCACCTTACAAGTATCTGATCTGAAAATGTTGTTGTCTTTATGTACTGATGAAGGGTGGTGAGCCCGAAAGCTTTACTCATTAAAATTTTGGCATTTAAAGTGTGGTTTTGGATATAACCTTTGCAGTTTTCATCAACTGTTTGCTACAGATATTGTTTTATTGCTCTATTGGTGATAGTGTGAGCATCTGGATTAAGGGGAGACTTAGCTAGCTGTTAGTTTTTAAAACAGTTACTTCTGTGGTGAAGAAATGAGTACTTCAGTTAAAAGATTGTTATATAAATCTAATACTCCTTTGCTACAATCAGCTTCTGCTACATCCCAAATGGTAATCGCTGACCAGAATATGGGAGACTTTGACAAATTACTGAATGTATTGGAGAAGAAAGTCCAAATGTATAAACAACTCCAATGGCAGCGATTAAGCTTTCAAACTTATTTGGAGTTGGGTGTGATACCACGAGGACTGCGAATCCTAAAAATGCCTTCATATGGTAATACTTATACAGACTTACTTGTACAATGGCAACAGCTTAACCTAGAACTAAGTGCAAACTATATGAAATTAATGAACAAGTTTTTTGAAGCTATAGAAAAAGACTTGGTAGAAGAGATTGACAGGCTTGAGAATAATATTTTGAACATGCCAGTATTTGAAAACTGTAATACACAATATCAAGCTTTCTTGGATCGTATACAAACTCTAGATGCTAGACTAGAAATGAAAAAGAAAAAGAAAATACAACGTGATTTGGCCGACTTTAAAAATGGCCATATCTTTTCTTGGCCAAGGACAGAAAATCAGCGAGGGCATGTAAATAATAATAAAAATAAAAGCAATATAGATATTAAACAAAGAGAGACAGTTCCAAATTCCTTAGATCAATTAGATGACTTTGAACTACTGCAAACACCTACAGAGTTGAGATCCAATCAAAATGGACCTATGCAGAGCCTCGTGAATACTACATCCAATCAGCAGGAATTAATACCTTCAAAGAGAGCGGATGAAGGAAGTGAAATCCCTATACAGGATGGAGCGAATGCCCCGGATAGTAGAGTTTGCAATTCAAGTGAATATTCGTTATTGCGACCTCCAGTTGAGTTAAAGGAAAAAGACAGAGTAAAGCAAACAGAAATTTCTTCTTTTTTGCCATTTCAGATGAAACAGCCAGAGAAAGTCGCTGTGCAACAGCAACCATCAACAAGAGGTTGTTCGTTACAGAGACAAGCTCAGCAAACAACACCAGGTACGAAAAGGAAAAACAACAGTCCTATGACATTCAGCAAGGTGGTTCATCATTAATTCGAACTATAAAAATAATAAAAGGTACTGTCAATTTATCAAAATTGCCATTAAATGAAGACCAGTTAGAATTACTTAGTAAAGGTATGAAATTTATACCATATGCAAAGGATAACATTGTGAGTGCAATTACAGATGTAAAATTGTTTGCGAGAAGTTTAACACTTAAACTGATTTTTAAACAATCAACTGTGAATATGCCTGCATGTAGAAAACTAAGTACTTTCATACCACAGCCATGTCCTATAGTAACTGCTTTTGTAAATGTTGTAGAGAAAGAATTAAGACAGTTATACTTAAAAAATAATAAAAGGAAGGTTTATAACTTGTCATATAAAGAATACAAAGCTCTGAAACAACTCGAGCAAAATGATGACTTAGTTATTAAGCAAGCAGATAAGGGAGGTGCAGTTGTAGTAATGGATAGAACCAATTATATGGAAAAGTTTAATAATATTCTTGCTGACTCTTTAACATTTAGACAAATAACTTTCAGTGAAGTTAAAAAATGCATTACAGATGTTAATATGATAATTTATGAAATGCAATTAAATCAAGATATATCTATAGATATATTTAACTATTTTTCTACACCATGCCCAAGAACCCCTCAATTTTATGGAATTCCTAAAATACATAAAAGTTTGATAGACCCTCCCCTTAGGCCTATAGTTTCAGGGAATGGGTGGGTGACAGCCGATTTCAAAATATTTGCAGTTTCAACTTAGCAAGCATCTACTTAAATGTCAGAGTATTTTAAAGGACACAGCACATTTGTTAAATGATTTATATAACTGGCATGTACAAAATATTAATGAGAACTTTATTTTTGTGACACTAGATGTAACATCATTATTTACAGTTATTCCAAATGAATATGGTCTGGAAGCAATAAGGAATTTTATTTGTACTGAAACTGATACACAGACACGTGAAATAGAAAATATTTGTATGCTTCTTGAAATAGTATTAACAAAGAATGTATTTATTTTTGATATGAAATCATATTTGCAGCTGACTGGGGTAGCAATGGGGAACCCAGTAGCTAACACCTATGCAAATTTGGTATTATACCAATGGGAGAAGCACTTTATATTTGGTAACTGTAATGGTTTAAATGACAAAGTTAAATTCTGCAGAAGATTTGTAGATGATTGTTTTTTATTTGGAGTGGTAGCAATGATGAACTGCATAATTATATTGGTTACATAAATGCAACTACTGATTTTTTAAAATGACTTTTTCAGTTGACAGTATAATATTTCTGGACATCCGACTATATAAGAATGTGAATAAAATAGAAACTATGATTTATAAGAAAGAGGTGAATGCTAACAGGTATATCAGAAGAAATAGTATGTATGCTCCACATACTTTTAAGGGAGTCCTTAAGGCACAATTAATAAGGGCTAGTAAATTGAACACAGAAGATAACGATTTCATACTTCAAGCAAATGAAATGAAAAAAGAATTTATAAGAAATGGTTACTCCTCGAATTGCATAGACATCATCTATGAAGAAGTCAGAATAGGCAGGAAAGATAAATGTAAGCCTATCTTTAGTCAAAAGATGATAGATTTTGTACAGCTACCCAATGAGATTAATGAATATACTAGATATATAACTACTTATAATGCAAACACTAAGGAGGTGTGTAACATTATAGAAAGAAACTGGCTTATACTACCAGCAATACCAGAAATTAAAGAATTAATAGGTCCAACACCTAGATTCCCATATAGAAATCTGGAAACATTAAAGCAAAAATTGTGCTATAAAGATTTCAAGTCTGAGAAAGTCTTGTACCAGCATAAAAATGGGACATTGAAATGTTGTAATTGTAGTTGCTGTACAGATATCTGTGATCTAACACATGAATTTGAACATCCTATTACTAAACTTAAATATAATTTTAAATGTTCAGCTAACTGCAATACGTCACAAATAGTGTACCTTGCAACATGTACATTCTGCACAGCATTTTATGTAGGGAAGACAACCAGGAAGTTGAGAGAACATATTATAGAGCATAAATCTGAGATTAGAAGGAAAATAATAACCAATGCTCTGTATAAGCATACCATGGATCATGCTACACACACTTTTAAATTTAGAGGCATATGTGCAATAACCGCAGGTATTAGGGGAAGGGATATGAATAATGCCCTGGAACTAAGAGAGTATGAGTGGATTACAAGGTTACAGGCAGATATACCACCAGGTTTGAATAATACAGTTAGCTTGAAACTAATATTAATTAAAAGACAGAGAGAAATATCTGAGAATGTACTTTATGTTTATGAAGTACATAACATCTAAGATAGCATATTATATAATGAATTTTTTATTTGATTGGATGTCTATGAATTATCACATAGCATTGATTGTGCAATATATACATAGATATGTACATAATAGTAAAGTTTATATTTTGTATAAGTTTAAACATGTATAAAGCAATTTGATGTATTTAAACTATATATATAAGTAATATACATAAATTACTTTTTAAAAAAAGGAATATTTTTAAAAAAAAGTTTTTTTATATACATGTTAATGTTGTTTTAAATGAATGAATTTGATTAGTTAATTGTTAGTAGAATGTGTTAGGCTGGCTAGATCATGTGACTTTACATGTTCCCCTATTTAATGATCTGAAAATGTCATTGTCTTTATGTACTGATGAAGGGCGGTGAGCCCAAAAGCTTTACTCATTAAAATGTTGGTGTTTAAAGTGTGGTTTTGGAAGCCTATAAGATGTCAGGTCAGTGGTAAATGTGTAACATAATAGTCCATAAAGGTTGTTAGATAGAGGTTTGAACCTTACCCCTGGCAAATGTAAATGTGTGATCGGGGTGAAATTCTTTTTGGGATCTATCACCCACTACATCACCCAATGCCAGTATTTACAAGGGCTGGTCATGTTCCTCAACTTAGAAGTACCTTGGGACAACATCCATCCAATAAGCTCCATGGTGCATGCAATAAATGCAGTACACTGTCGTAGCAGTACATAGCAAGGTAGGGGTTTGAATCTCAGTACTGGCAAGTGTGTGTGTGTGTGTGTGTGTGTGTGTGTGTGTGTGTGTGTGTGTGTGTGTCTGTGAGTGTCTGTGTGTCTGTGTTTGTCATCAGTATCCTGTGTGGAGGTTGCTGTGATTGTGCAATGACAGGATTCATTGTGAGGTGGGTTTTGCTAAAGTCTTATATTGAGGACCTACTATATGTCACAATGTCCAGCTTACAAGGACAACAGATGTCAAACAGCAGAGAGGCTGGTGTAGACAATCCATAGCCCTTCAGGTGACATTATGGATCAGTGAATAATATAAGCAACCCTTGTATTAACCGGAGAACACTCTCCACCCATGTCTCATAAACAAACACAATTGGCTAGGCAACAACCACTATACTGGTAGTTCCCTGCATATTGCCCACAGATAGTAACCACGGTATGATTGCAGTGGACTACATGCCTGTTCACCACAACACTGCCACTGACATCAGAATGTATTGTGATGTGTAACATCTCCTGACTGAGTGTATGTTATCCAGCAAGTAAAAGGACATAACACCCTGTTCCATTGCTTACAGTGGTCCTTTGCTATGTTCAAATACCATGGCCTTATACACATGCCCTGTATGGACAGATGCCACTAACTCCACTGAATACCTATATTGTGCTGTCAATGTAGGTGCAGGCACAACCTCGGTTCCATAGCCAGTTTTTTCCAAATGTCGCAGAACATGCATGTGGGACATGTGCACAACCCAGACACTGTCCATGTTATGGAATATAGATTACATACATGGCAAGCATTGCACAGCACTGGCCACCCGCAATAGTAACCCAGATGAGTGGATGGTGAATACAATACCCACCTGTGTGGGCCAATCCAGGGACTACATCCCTGAGCCACAATGGAGACCATTGTCATGTGGCCTGATGCCAAGGAATACCCTTTGCCTAGCCTTGTACAGCCTTCTGGCACAGTCAACTACTATACACCTGTGAAGCAATGAACCCATGCATGTCAGTACTGGCAAATGCATGTGTGTGTGTGTGTGTGTGTGTGTGTGTGTGTGTGTGTGTGTGTGTGTGTGTGTGTGTGTGTGCGTGTGTGTGTGTGTGTGGAGATAATACTTTTGAAGCCATTCATGCTTACTACACCTCTCATTGCCCTACTGTAGCATGCCTTCTGATGTCAGTCACCTTGAAATACCCTTTGGTCATATATCAGCCTGATAACCTATGTGGTGCATGTGATACCTGCGTAATACTATAGTGTAGCAAACTAGCTAGTTAGGAGTTCTTATCCTAACCCTGCAAACTGTGATAATGTGTGTGAGTCCCTGAGAGAGTGCGGTTGTGTCTTCCTTGACACCTGCTTTTGTGGACAGCCACATGTACTACACTTCCCTTATCCCTCCTTTATTACTGTTGCTGATGTCACTCACCTTCAAAGATACCTTTGGACAGCTCTCCAACATGTAAGCTATGTGGCACATGCAATAACTGCATAACAATGTAATAGCAATATATAGTCAGGTAGGGGTTTGAAACCCAGTACTGGTAGGTGTGTGCTTGTGTGCATTATTGGTGTCCTGTTGGGGTGATTGTATAATGACAGGGTCCATTGCAGTGTGGGTTTTGCGACATCATCATAATTGAGGAGCTACATGTCCCATTGTAAACATTACAAGGCCAACATTTTCCAAACATTGTAGAGATTTTAGTCGACAATCCTCAGCCATAAATGTGTACAGCCATGTGCAATTACCATGTGACAGTATGGATTAGTACACAATATAGGTAACCATCATAATGCCCAGATACCACTCTTCACCCAGGCATCATACATAAACATGCTTAACTCTTACTCTCCTACTCCCTCCCTTTCTTACTTTGTCTCTGTCTGATGTGAAAAAGTACACCTGCTTTGCTTAGGCAGCAGCTTGTGTTTTGTAAGTAATGCTCATGATCAGCTGATGGCCTGTGCAAGAATTGCAGTCCCCCGCTAGTTGATTGCATGTGGAACAGCTGTGGTATCATTCCTATAACCATTTGCATGGAAACACACTCCTATAACTAAGCACTTCATGTGGGTGTTGGTCCTTTTCATTCACTGTGAGCAGGACTTCATGTGGGTGTTTGACAAACAGTATCACAGGGGGTAGTTGGATATACCTCTTACAACATGCACTGTGGAGACAGGTCAAGAAACAGGAGGGGGATGTTCCAAACATGAGGACAGAATGCAAGTATTGCTCTTCTATATTTGAAGTAATGTTGGTTTAACAGGGTTTGTGCGGATATAGCTGTTCTACATGATTTAATATCTGTCATGACAGTGTTATGTGAATGAGGAAAATCTCACCTGTAGGGCTATCTGCAAAATGTCCAGTGTTTGGAGTCTTACATGTGTTGTGTTACTCACATATTTCCTATCTTTAGAAATGCAGTCTGAGGATTGCAGTCAGTACATGTTGACAGCCATGTGAGTTACTGACTTCATATCCCTCAGAAGACACATGTCACAACAAACCCTGTTACACCAGTAAATGTATGAGTTTATCACAGCAACATGTCAATACTGGCCCTGTATTTGTGCCTCCAGCCACAACTCTGTCAACCTTTGTACATATGTCATGCAGTAAGTGGTGCATATGTTCAGTACATCATTATTTACTGACATCATACCTGATAACAAGCCAGTGAGATATCAGACTGCTGGGCATGTTTTGTATAGTAGGCCTTATATTTGAGGACAAAACCTGGACATTCTGTTGTAGTGTGTACAGTGGTGAGGCCTGTGTACTTATGGTGATTGTTGACAGAGTGTGTAATGTGAATATGTACCTTGGCCTGTGTAAAGACTGTGGTAGATGTCATTGTTCTTGGTCCTGTTCTATGTGATGTTACATGCTGCTGCAGTGTATGTTACCCTATCAGCGTACATGTTTGTAGGGCCAGACCGACACATGTCCCATACCACAGTCAGGCATCGGAATACACTGTGTATTGGCCCAGTATATGTAGGGTTGGTGTGTGAGCGGCACATATGAGGATGGTGCTGTTCATACAGTCCACATAATGTAATATTAAGTACGCTTACCATAATGTAACTGTGACTGAGTTGAGATTGGTTGTGGTTATGCACTTTCATACTGGTGTCTGTTACTCCATGCTGTTACTTGTCTGTAGAGCCTGCTATATTTCCAGGTACATGTGTATTCCCCCATAGGAAACTTGGGTCAGTGTTGTGGAAGTCTGCCTGTAGTTTGCATAGTACTTTGTGACATGCCTAGCAGCTCAGTGTATTTTCCCAGTGTGATGTTATGTCCAGATATTTGCCAGATGTACTGTTACCTAGCCACCATAACTGTTGTGTATTTCTGACAAAGCAGTGGGATGCTGTAAAGATGTATGTCACTAACTTGTGTGAAGTATGTGGGCTTGGGACCTCTGCTCCTCCTGTTATTATTTGTCAGGACAGACAGGACTGTGTGACTGCATAAACTGTGTGAGCTTATCTATTCCAGTATTTTCATGATATCCCCATTTACATGGCTGTAAACATCCACTTTGTCAGGCTTGGACCACACATATTGCACTAAGGGGTGCTGTGTACACCTCTGGAATGAAAAGAGTGTGTCAGATTGCCCATATTTATTGGTCAGATCTCGGCTGTATTCCACAGGATCACTACTGTGATTTGTGTGGTACTGTACTATGATGATCTTATGATGTCTGTCAGTAACTGATGGTGTACATGTCAATATCAGATGTAACTTCCCACACATTTCTGTTAAGACAACCCCTGTTACAGTAGCAAATGTCTACATGTATACCTGCAATACTTACATGACATCCCCTTGCATTAAGAGGTTGCGACTACTGGTGCTGAGGTGTGACTCCACTAAATGTTATGGACATATGTTATGCATATATGTATATATATATATATATATATATATATATATATATATATATATATATATATATATATATATATATATATATATATATATATATATATATATATACATATATATATATATATATATATATATATATATATATATATATATATATATATATATATATATCTGTGCACACACATATAGATGTTTACATATATACAGATATATAGGTTCATAGGATGGTACTGGGCTATCTGCCCAAAGGCATATATTAGCCCAGCCACATTGTGCAGTATTCACCACCCCTTTAGTAGTTAGCTAGACCCCTGTACTAGCAGCTAGTACCCTTTGCCCCTATCTAGTAGTGCTGTTGGTGTGATCCCTGGTGTGAACTTTCTGTTATGCATCCACTCATCAAGGTTTCTCTTGAAGAGTGATAGTGAGGGGCTCTGTCTTATGTAGATCGGGACCCTGTTCCATAGTAAGGGAAGTCTCTGCAAAGGGAATCTATCCCTCCAGCATGTTCTATTCATTTTTGTGTTGAAGTTTATATCCCTAGAGCATGTAGCTCGAGTAGATTTGGTTTTGCTAAGATGGAGCATGTTCAACAATTCTGGGTTGGACATGGCTCTGTACGTTAGACAGAGATCTCTCTGAGAAAGCGGTATGCAACAGAGAACAGTCTTAGCTTTTTCAATCGTGCTGCATAGGGCAACTGTTTGAGGCCAGTAATCCTCTTGGTTAGGTACCTTTGTGGTCTCTCCAGCTGCTGGAGATGTCTAGCCAGGTACATTCCAATTGGTGCATTGTACTCAATAATGGGTCTGATGAGGGAAGAGTAGAGTGGCACCATTACATCCTTAGATCTTGATGCGAACCCTTTCGTGATCAGATGGATCACATAGAAGGATTTTCTAACCACTTTGGCGATATGGTTTTCATAAGAAAGCTGACTATCTACTTGGGTCCCTAGATCCCTTATTTCTGCTTCAGATTTCAGGGGATTACCTCCTATGTTGTAGTTTCCGGGTACTCTGTTTTTTCCAAAGGGGATTACTACGCATTTTTTTGCATTTAGCTTGAGACCATGGCTTTGACACCATGCATCAGTATCATTTAGGCCCTTCTGGAGGATCTCCATGTTGGCCAGAGACTCTATTATAGCACCCAGTTTGCAGTCATCCACAAACTTAGTCAGCCACAGCCCTTCCGTGCTTGCCTGTACTTCTGAGAAGTATATGCCAAACAGGAGGGGCCCCAGGACAGAGCCCTGAGGCACACCACTTGTTACTGGTCTGGATTCGGACATAGATCCCACTACTCTTACTTTATGGGATCTGTGTGAGAGCCAGTTTGCGATCCATCTTGTGACATAAGGGTTTATGCCCAGGCTGGTGAGCTTATCAATAATACCTGAATGGGGAATGATGTCAAATGCTTTCGCAAGGTCAAGGTAAGCCATGTGTACCTCCTTTCCCTTATCTATAGCCTGAGTAACTGTCTCAAAGAAATCTACCAGGTTCAGGAGGCATGATCTGCCCTTGACGAAGCCGAACTGTGTGGGGTCCAGCGACTGGAGGTTCCCAATCTCTCCATTTATGAGTTCCATAATGATTCACTCCATAGCCTTACAGATCAGACTGGTCAGGCTTATTGGTCGGTAGTTCCCAGGGTCAGTTGTGGCCCCACCCTTGTGTAGCGGGACCACCATTGCCGTGCGCCATTCTATGGGCACATATCCTGTGGAGAGGCTGAGACTGAACAGGGTATTAAGATGCGGGGTTAATTCCTTTTGGAGCTCGCATATGACACAGCCTGGGAAAATATCTGGTCCCATGAAGTGTTTTTAGCTTTAGAGAGAGCCTTGTTAACCAACGTATCGGTAATAATTGGACTTACACAATCCCCTAGAATGGTAATAGACCCTGTAGCTGGTGAGGGGGGGGGGTTTGCACTGAACCTGTCAGCCAAGATGTTGGCAATGTCAGAAGGATCAGTGTATTTTGTTCCATTTTGTACTAGCTCAGAACAGACCTGAGTGTTGCAATTTAGGTTTTTGATGTAGCCATAGAAGGCCTTATGGTTATCCTTGGCATCCTTGGCAACTTTCTTTTCAAAATTAGCTTTAGTTGACTTGATGAGGGCCCTCAATTTCTTACTAATGCTGATCAGGGATGATTTTTCTACTTGAGATTTGGCCTTTTTTTGTATAAGTCTCCTCCTTTTATTGTAAAGTTTGCTTATGGCCGGGGTCCACCAGACTAGATATAGATACATATATATATATATATATATATATATATATATATATATATATATACATACACACACACACACACACACACACACACACACACATATATATATCTATATATCTCTATACATGTAGATATATATATATATATATATATATATATATATATATATATATGTGTTTACATATATGCAGATATATATGTATATGTCTTCGTATCTATATATATATATATATATATATATATATATATATATATACAGATAGCTCTATATATGTCCATATATATAACGCAATATACAGATGTACAGCAATACATATATAAATATATATGTGTATGTACATGTATACATATATCTATATATGTATGTATATATATATATATATATATATATATATATATATATATATATATATATCCATATCCTTATGTGTACACGACTGCTGCATATACCTTCCCAGATGTATCACACCGTATTTATCTGATATGTGTATGTTTAGATACAACATACTTGATTCAACACTAATATCACTAACAAGTACTACACAATTGTAGAAGTCAAAGCAGTTGCACACTACTACTATACAGTATGTGTACTGACAGATATATTGGAAAAAAAAACATCAAACGTCTTCACAGCTGTGATGGCTTAGTGGTTAAGTGCTGTGACTATAGTGTACATGGTCCTGGGTTGAAGGGCTGTTTATTCTGTTGCTAGGCAGAACAAGGGCTGTTGGATACAGAGTGGTTAAGGCAGTTATAAGCAGCCTGATCATATTCCAGTCTGATAAAATAGCAGGGTAATGGCATTTTTAATAAGTGTATTTGATTCCATGTACATAGCATGCATCTATGTGCTGTTATTACAGTAGCAAGGGGTGTGAGTCTACTGTCTGGGACACCTGAGTATATATGGCTTGTACAACACTCTTTTCCATTTGAATGTGTTGCATATATGGGTAGTATCCCAGGTTATATGCAGTCACACTGGCATGTAGTGTATCATTATGTTACTACTGTTGACAGTGCTTTCACAAGTAAGAGTATATTGCTGATTGTAGTACTGGAACCAAACACCCCTGCATGCAAAGTTGGACTCTGAGTCCTCACTGTCATGTTCTTGGTGTGTGAGCTGTGTGTCTAAGTATTTCCTATTGGATATTGATCTGACATGTGGATATTAACTGTTGACTACTGTGTGTATAGGACATGTCATTGAGAGCTGCTGTCATGTAGTAATGGCATACCTATCAGTGTGAGACATCTATCTGTCAACACAGCCATCCTAATGCATAACCAGTTGGCTAGCTGATATCTGTCTGTCCTCTGTACAGATGTTCAGATGTCAGGTATCCATCTTGGCTGCTTACAGGCAATCTATGCTTGAGTGACACTGACATGTCTGCCCAGCTGTGTTATGAATGCCACAGCTAGGAATCCTCACCCTGTATGCACCACATGCCATAGATACCTCAACTACACTACCACAATCAACAGAACATGCTTGGGTACAGGTCTCCAAGACAGACACTGACCATGTTATGTAATACATGTTGCATACATGTCAACTGGAGCATCTCACTGGCCCTCTGCAAGAGGCAACCAGATGATCGGATGTTGCATTTAACTCTTACCCTGAGGATCACTCCCGTGGCATCAGTTGATAGATGGCCTGTTGGCAAATGGCAGGTGGTATGATATCACTGTACCCACATCCCCTACTCTTCCCATCTCTCCATGGACAAATCCTGGTACACACCTATGAACACCTGCACCTATGGACCCCAGTACTGACAAATGTTTATGTGTGCATTACTGAGAATAACAGTGTCTGTGTGTTTGTAGACCTGTAGTTGATAATACCCTGAGGCCCTTCACACCCACTGAAGCCCCCATTGCCATAGTTAGATATGGCTGCTGCTGTAATGGACATTACATGTACCGTGTTACACTCTTCACCCTATGGGCTACCTGGAGCTTGCAGTACCAGCGCAACACTGTTGTACAAATGGGTAGATAGGCATGGATTACTCCCTGAGTTCTGGCAAGTGTGTGTATGTGTGCAACTGTGTATATTTGTAGGATACAGCATTCTGAGGCCACATTCTCCTAATACAATACACCTTGCCACACAGTATAAGGGGTAGTAATGTTGCTGACCATAGGAGAGCCATAACAATGCATCACCCTACTATCCCTGTGGCATGTGCAATAGATGCACATCCCTGTAGTAGCACTCGAGATAGACAAGGGGTTGTATTACAGTCCTGGTCAATGTGTGATGGTGGGTATGTCAGAGTATTATCATGGGTTTCAGTGAGTACAATATCCAATGTGGGGTGTGGGTGCTGAGTATACTGTCTTTCCATCATGGTAACCCCAGTACATGTCCCAAGGTCCACTGTATGGGGACCACTGTCACCAGCAACCATACAGGTGACTGATTACACTATCCAGCCCGATGATGCATGTGCTGTGTGCAACTTATCAATAACAAAATGGACACACTGACAAGGTAGTTAGCACTGATAAACCCAAGTCTCTCAGATGTGTGTATGACTGCTATCTGTTTGTCAATGTGTATATGACAGTATGTCACACTATGTATTGTTCATAAACAACAGGTACATCCCCCATTACCATACTGTACAGGGCCTGGTGATGTTCATCACTTAACATGTAACCTAGAGCACACCTCATGCTAAAAGCTGTGTGGTATGTGCAATTAAGGCCACACACATTAGTAGCACTACAGACCTAGGTAGGGGTTCTAGTCCCAGTGTTTCCAAGTAAGAGTGTGTGTGTATGCAAAGGCATCTACTTCAGTTTGCAGAATATACATGCCCCAGGAGGTCATCTGTCTGAGAACTGACTGGCAAATGCTAACATTTCACAGGTATCATCCTGTGTAAATTCATTCCATCACAACTAGTAGCAGATGTGTAAATGCCCTCTTCCCCACTTTATACTGTACAGCAATAATGGGGTTGGTATGTATAGCTGGGTGTGGATCTTGTGGACACAGCCATTACTGTGGTTATTGTTGAGTGTATCCCCCACTTAGTTGGCTGTAATCATGTACAGTTCATGTTAACAGGTTAAGTAGTTGTCAATCACACTATCTGCGGTTCTATACCAGCCCACGCCCTCCAAAGGGTAGGGCTGTGCCACCCACACCAGCACACCTATGTTTACCAAGTTGAGGATTGCACTACATTGGGAAAGGGGACATATACCCTGCCAGTACCATTGTCAATGACATTAAACTAGCAGACTGATTATTTCCCAATGTGTTGTTGTGCCTATTCTGTCTTAGTGGAATTACATAGGCTAAAACGGGTTCCTTGCAAAAGTACATACATCCATGTGTACAGTATTTTCTGTGTACTGCATCAACACCAAAGCCTCTGTGTGTGTGTTATACACAAACATGTGGTGTGTGCCATCCAGTACACTTACCATTGTCCACTGTAGAAGTGCTGCTGCCATCAGCCACCATGCACTCACCTGTATGCACCCCTCAGACCTATCAGCCATGTGGCACATGCAGTAACTGTTATACAGACCTGTTAATTGTGTTCAGCTGTACCCTGGATATGGCACAGTCAAAGTGCCATACCCCTTGTAGAAAACAACAGCAGACAAACATCCTGCTGACACATGGACACCTACAACACAAACAGAATACATTATGGAGACCACAATCACTCAGTGTTAATAACAGCTATAATGCATCATGGCTGGACAACTACACATCCTGACATGTAAGCATTAAATTTTAGTGCTGAAAACATCTTACACAGAACTACATTGGTACACCATAGTACAGTCACCCTGTGCATCAGAACCATATTAGCCTGTCCCTGCATCAATGTTATGGATGACAGGGATGTGGCACAGGTATCATCATATGCACAGGGTGTGTTGTTGGTTTGCCAGAGACCTAGGCTGAGCCATTCATTTGACATCATGTGTGTGTGTTAGGGGGCTTCATTATTAATTGGGCTGTTGCGATGTGGTGTGTGTAGGTATGGGGTTGCCCTAGCTGTGTTAGTGATGTGTGTGTATGCATGCACACAGTTCTGCCATGTGGTTGCCCTATACAGGGGTTTGTTGGACAGTTGCAGACCATACCTGGCAGAGTGTGCAGTTCACCACCTCTGGCCATGGACACAAGAACTGTACCTACCAGGGGTTTCACGGGCACCACCAGGTTCAAGCTACAATATGGTACTCTCCCCTGATGATGTCATATGTCCACTGGATCTGTGTCTCTCTTGGAACCGGCCAGAGCCACATGCACATGACCTGCTGTGTTGTGGTGTGGACAGCACCCCCGCTGCAGTGCTGGGCTGGTACTGCCACTATGGGAGCAACTCTGACTTCTTGCACGTCCACGTTGACCTCCAGCTATTGGTGTTGCTGGCTTACGTCCATGTGGGCATCGCACTACTCCCACCATATGCTCAAGCAGAGACATACCACGGTTGAGGATTCCCACAGTCTCACCCAACCATCTATCCATGACCTCTGCAAAATAATGGTGGGCACCTGCAAGATCATGGATGTTGTCAAGTAGCCCTCTGCAGCCTCAGACACTGTCTGGTATACCGTTCCATACATGCCTTCACCTCAATGACAGCCTGAAACATGCGTCTGCTGACACTAGATGTGGCACTTCTGCCAGGGGCATGATGACCAACAGCCCTCCTATGAGTATCCCTGTAAATCTGTCTGTGTGGTACCCCACCGGGCATCTGGCTATGGCTGCTGTGTCCAGACACATGTGCCATAGACACCACACTGCCCTGTTCCATGCCACCACCCAGCAACTGTCCCTCATCTATGGCCACTGATGATGGAGTATGCATAGGCAATGTGACTGTGTGCAGGGATGGGGTGGATAACAGTGGGATGTCAAACAATGGCACAGCTTCAGCCCCTGACATCCCTGCCTGTACCTCAACACACCTATCATCATTGTTAGTGTCTTTATGGACACTAACATCAGTTTGCCTGTAGGAGGAAGCCTGACCCAACTCGCTACCTGTAAGGAGAAAACCAGAAATGCACTGTAAGACCTGTACATCATTGCTTAACTGTACACATACACACACACACTTATAGGTGAGGTTGCACAGAGATATTACACATAGACCTCTCATTACCCATCTGTCAACATGCATGACATATGGCACTCAGCATGCAGTGTAGCTATAATCAATTAATGTTACCAACATTATACATTTCTTTGATGCATGGGTTGTGTTAGTAGGTGATGCCCCTTCCCCTGGAACACACTGCACCCATGTACACAGTATTGCCATGCACCTGTTCAGCACCCTGGCATGTAGTGTGCACATACCTCACAGGTGTACACGCCATTGCTGAATGTGTATATGTGTCAGTTATGTTTGCTCTGCTGCTCACAGCCCCTATGTGTTTGCCTAACACATACCTGAGATGATATGTGGACAGATGTCATTAGTGAATGCCTGATGTCTGATTTGCAGATCTTATCATCAGTGGTGCATGTATGGCCAATAAAGTACAATTACGCTGACAACCTTCAGACCTTACCATGGCTATGAGGAGTGTACACACCCTTACTGACATGGCACCCTCTTCCCTGATATGCCATGGAGCCACAATACAGGCATATCAGGGAAGATACAACACAGACACAATACAACAGGTGCATATGTTAACATTACACGAACCTGATATGTGACATATGACCTGTGCAATCAAATGCAGTATCAAACAAATGTGTTAGTTGTGCAGATGCTGATTGAGATGCATACAAGTTGTGGGTGCATAAGTGTGCACACCCTTAACATGATGGTTTGTTGCACCAACTGTTAAGTGTACTACAGCAGTCACTATTCCTGGAAGTGCTATACTAGCACGGGCCATCTGCATTTGCCAGTATTTGGTCACTCTGCCATACAAATGTCCCCCAACTCTGCAAGATTGCAAGGCCAACTCATGTGCACAGCCCTTGGAGATCACACAGTGCCTTCACTATTGCTCTGGAGTCAGGGTTATGTCTGCCACAATTCATGACCTTGACTGCGTGCAGATGCAGCCATTCTTAGTGAGCTTTGGATGTCTGCTTCAGTTCAATGTTATGTTTCAGGATGACACCCCTCGCCATCCTCAGCCTTTTTGCAGATGCTTGACAACTATGGGCTACACATGAGCGTCATTTTTCAGTGTTCCAAATTCAAAACACCATGTGTACTGGCCTAGTCCCTGCTAATGAATGACAAACATACACGTGTGCACTGGCACCAGCAAGGTACATATGGGGATGGTGGGCCTGAGGTGGGGTGAGGTGTTGCTTGTGCAGCACATATATCTTAACTGATAATGTCTGTAGGTTTCCAACTTGGTCTTGGTACACCATTACACATTTCAACACATGCCTTTGGGGGACTTTTGATGTTGTGTAATATGCTACCTGTACAGAGCCCTGGCTGATATTTCCTGTGGAACAACTGTCCCATCTGATTACCCTAACCCATGGGCCACATGTATGCAGAGTCCAGGTGATTGCCAACACAGGTACTGCACAGCCAGTACTTGCTAGACATTCCTGCAACTCCCTCAGTATTGTGGCATGTTACTAGGCAGCTTGCATGACCAGTTTTTAACATGTGTTGTCATCTGTCTTGGATGGCCATATGTTTATTGTCTACATTAATGCTGTCCCATACATCCTTATCACATACATGACTGTCTGCATTGTTTGCCATGGTATATACAATGGTGAGGTAAAGCTACATGTCCCACTCCTGCATGCTACCTGTTGGGTATGGGATCCATTGCATGGCTTGTAAGATGTGTGCAAGCCACGGCTGCCTCTGTTGCAGGTGA
>NC_056750.1:826191639-826206639 GCF_019279795.1 Protopterus annectens | reverse complement strand
CACTGTTTGTGAAACATGTGCACATTAGATGGATTGCATATTTGACTGTTTTACAACTACATACTGCAATTTAGATTCCTGAGTACACAGTGTAGGTTTTAGGTCTGCACCTGTTAGCCTTATACATTTCTCAGTACATTCACAGCTACATACGGCTGAAATTGAAAGGTTAACACTGGATAATGCTGGCAGACAAACAAGTAAAACAAATTCTGATGAGAATATGTACTGTTGCTTTTTTCCAGTTATTTGACATGCCCATTCCAAAGTATGCAGACAAGCAGTACTAAATCAGTTCTCCCCAGTTAATGCATTCTGCAGGACATACACATTTCTATTTATCAGGTACAAGTGAGATGACACACACCAGTGTTTGGGATCACCTTTATTAGTTTTGACATACATATCTGTGCATGACCCAGAACTCTACACTTACTATTCCTGCATGATCTGCACAGGAAAATGCTTTCCATTTCTAACTGTTACAGTAGCCCTGACATGGCACTTTCATGGCAGGTTCACTCAGACACACTCATACATATTCTAATATTCCTCTCCTGCATATTGTACCTTGTTTGTTACTGATATCTGTATTACACAGCAGCTGAGAATACTCAATTCTAACACTGGCAGCCTGACACAGGCATTTATTCCTGATTTTTACACAATTATATATACAGGCAGTACTACCATTACTATAATTTTGATTTCTTACTGCTAATAGTAGGGGGTATTCTGTACTCACCATACTGCCAACACAGCTGGGTAAAGCCACTGGGCATGAGTCTGCACATTCTGGGACCTCTCCACAGCAGCTGTATGGGGAAATATCACACATTAATCACACCTGCACCGTCACAAGTTGATTTTTTTCCATACTTAGAGGTACATAAGACTGCATACTTACAGACAGGTGGGACATCCTGTGCTTGGGCTTCTTGGATCCCCTGGTCCAAGAGTGCACCCCACCTCCACTTCAGGTCATTATGGTGATGACATACCTGCTCAGCAGTCCGAGGTATACCAGTGGCACTGGTGAGATAACGTGCAAGCTGGTCCCAGGCCTCCCCTTTGTACTGCGAGCCTTGGTACTGGCCCTGCAGCAGCCTGCCATCATGGTTTTTAACTAGGAGCCCAACCATGACCCTGGACTCCTGGATGCCCCAACATTGTGCTCAGAAGCCCACACCTTCTCCAACGCCAGACATTTTGGTCTTGCTGTGTGGAATCTCTAATGGTTATGGCTGTATTCCCACCTGTGTAGTTTAATAGGGCAGTTTTCCTGCACTTTTTCTTGATTGGCCAGTTTTAATATGCTGCACTATGCTTAGCTCCATGCAAATCCATATAGCAATGCTTACACCACCTAAGCAGAGCTGAAAGCAGGTAAGCAATGCTTACACTGGCAAAGGATTGTTTAAATCTATTTTTTCATTAAATTTATAACTTATTCTTTGCATTTATATTTTACATATTCCCACCCCTACTGTGCTATATGTGAGCCATATGATTGACATCTATCATTCACATTCCTTAAAAGTTTATTAAATAATTTGCCAGATGGGGGATTTGAACTGAGCATGTTCTACATGCTATACCATGGCAGTACCACTATGCTAGAGCAGCTTAATGACATTTTCTATCACAGTAGCACTTGTCTATCATTTTCAGGATTTCAGCCAGGCTAAGCGTAGCAAAACGCCACACAAACAAGCTGCGTGGTGCTTAAACTTTGGATTTATTTCATGAAAAAAAATTATTATTACATTTTTTTTATTCCTTTCCTCTTGCCCTACTGCTTCCATGCATGTAGGGCAAGAGTGCATACATTTGAGGGTGTGCACTTGAAGGCTGCTGCATTGTAGGTATTTGTGGTATTCTTTTCAGTGTCTGCGGACACTGAAATGTTAGCTATTTACATTTTCAGTGTCTGTGAACACTCGTTTACTATATAATATAAGAGCCAGGCTCTAATATTACATAGTTTGACACTCATCCATGTCAGAAAGTGCCACACAGCACTTTCAGAGTGAAGTGGGCATGTTTCAGGTGCTGGCATTGCTGACACATGCACCCTGCATTCGTTCCTGGTTTGTGTCCATTTAGTTTAGAAAGCAGCTATCCTAAATGAACATGAACCACCCCATGCAAGAATAGCCTTATTCTTGCACAGAGCTTCATGAATCCAGGGGAAAGTGATTACTTAAATGCTGGTAAACAATGAAATATAACTTCTGATATATCCAGTAAAATACATTGTATTATAAACATTAGGTGTAAATATTATTATCCATCTATTTATAATAAGTAATAAGTTTTGAAAGACTTCATCAATATGGGTGAATATGTTAAATAACTGTGCTATAATGTTTTACTGATGTTTTATATATGATACATTCCACTTTACTATGATTGAATTGCTTGTCATCTATCTCTCATGTATATATTAATTGCTTATACAATAAGTAGACAGTTATATTATATCAGAATTCTGTCTAATCTACAATAGTACTATATCTGTTCAAAATAATATAAATATTGCTTATTCCTATTACAAATATTCTCCATATGATAATTCAATTTATGGAGCTCAGATGTTCTGGATTATCAAGGTATGAGTGATAATCTGATAGACTTAGGTTTATCCATCAGATTAGAAATGATTTTCATTCCATGGCTAGTGCGGATCTTAATTTTGTTAACATTTATTAATTTAAATTTGTTATTTCACAAAAACATTTTTAATATGCCTGACCAAAACATTACTTTATTGGTAAACACTCAAAGTATAAAACTGATAATTTCCTTTAAAAGCTCAAACATATACTTTATAGTTGTCAGAGGAAAATGTTTAATAGTCACAATAAAACAAGAAACATAGTCTAAATAACCTAAGATGGATTTAACTTTATTATCTTTAAATACCAATGGCTTAAACAATCCTAGCAAGAGATAAAATCTACTGAAATATTTAAAATTGAACAAAGCACAAATTGTCTTCCTTCAAGAAACGTATTTCAAAACAAATGACAATTACAAATGGAATAATAAGGAATATATGATATTGGCGCAATCCACTTATAAGACAAAGACAAAAGGGGTAACAATTTTATGGAAAACAAATGTGATTAACCCAGAAATCATTTATAAGTATGAAGATAAAGAAGTCCTCATGGCATTAGTAATAGTTAAATATAATAACAGAATATGGACCCTAGCCAATTTATACTGGTTCCCAGGCATTGGATCAGGAACTGTTAAAAAACACTTGGATTTCATTTTCAATAATTATAAAGGTGCACAA
Source organism: Protopterus annectens (assembly GCF_019279795.1). Taxonomy (NCBI): domain Eukaryota; kingdom Metazoa; phylum Chordata; order Ceratodontiformes; family Protopteridae; genus Protopterus; species Protopterus annectens. The sequence continues at coordinate 826,203,335 of NC_056750.1, read as the reverse complement.
AGACGTTAGGTGCTGCACCAAAGTCCGGCTTACGATATAAAGCCAAAATGAAACAAAGAACGTCGCTGGACACTGCTGCTCCTTATTAAAATGTTTATTCAGTACAAACAGAGTCAATAAAAGTGGTAAGCGCTTTCGGGACTACTCCCTTCCTCAGAAAAAATTACACATGCAAACAATACTCCATTTAAAAAACAACTCACCCAATAAAATTCAAGTAAAATTCAATAAAAGACCCGCCTATTCTGAAGTGTGGGCCTTATTGGTACTGCTTCATTCAAGCCAGGTGCTCTTGTAGCCATTAATTCAACAATCCACTTTGATTCTGATAATTCAGTTTTATGCTTCAAATCACCCCCCCTATTGGTAAGCCTAATGTTAACAACAGCCCTAAACAAAAAACTATGTGTGGGAAACTCTTCTATATGCCTACTAAGTGCATTATGTGGATCTTTATTCCTAATACTTGACATATGTTGAAAGATCCTAGTTTTAAACATTTGATTTGTCTTTCCCACATAAAAACAAGGGCAGTGTTCACATTCTGCCAGGTAAACCAAATCAGTGGTGTTGCACGTTGCCTTACCTTTTAAAATAAACTGCCTACCAGCTACAGGGTGAGTGAATACTGAATTCTTGTTGTTAATATGGCCACAAGCTTTACATCTCCTACAGGGTACTGTCCCTGCCAAAATTAGGGAGACTGGTCCACTGTTAATGGGTTTTTCTCCACATACTATATCTTTAAGGTTTTTATTCCGTCTATACCTAAAACAGGGTCCTTGTCCTACTACATTGTGCAAATTCACATCACTGGTCAAAATATTCCAGTTTTTTTGGACAATATGGCATATGTCCCCTATATTACTACTATATGTGAAAGACACCTGTGGTGCTTTAAATGTTGTAGTCCTATCCCTTAATTCACTTTCAACTATACCCGTACGTTTTAACCAAGGTCGATATTTATTACCCCTATGGCCCTTACTGTCACTAATAACTTTATTAACCTTCTCGCTCTGATACCCCCTATCTTGCAGGCAACCTTTAAGTGTCACTAACTCTTTCTCAAAATCTTCATCATCTAAACAGATCCTGGAGATCCTACTGACCTGTCCTTGCACTATATTAGAGTACGTATGCCGTGGATGCATGCTATCATATGGGAGTAAACTATTTTTCCAACATTCCTTTTTAAACAACTTGGATTTAAAGCCTGCCCCTTCTTGTATTATATTCACATCCAAAAAGTCTATATATTCTGTAGAGGCTTTCATGGTAAATCTAAAAAATGTGGTCATGGAATGCAGATGGTCTACAAATAGTTGCAATGTATCTAAACTCCCATCCCATAAGATAAAAACGTCATCCATGAAACGTACATACATTTTCAAATGACTTTGCCAAGTTTCATTATTCAATACAAATACTTTCTCCCATTGTGATAGTACAAGGTTAGCATACATGTTGGCACAGGGGGTGCCCATCGCCACCCCCTGTGCCTGTCTATACATAGAATCACCCCCTATAAAAACATTATTCTCCAAAACTAAACCTAACAATGTTTTCACTAAACTAATCTTGTCACCTGTAGCCCCTGAATCCAACATGAGGGTGCCTACATTCTCTATGCCATAACTATTATCTATTACTGTAAATAAATTGTTAACGTCTAATGTGACCATCAACAATTTAGTACTGTTGTATGTGCCTTTCTCAACATTACCTAATTTTCTCAAAAAGTCTCCCGTGTCCTTCAATATGTTGTCCACACTATCTACATAGGGTCTAAGATGATGTTCCACCCATATCGAAATGTTCTCATTCACCCACCCCCTCCCCGAAACTATCGGTCTAAGGGGTGGGTTCTCCAGAGATTTGTGTATCTTTGGGAGGGCTTTAAAAATGGAAGTTATAGCATTTTCTATCCATAAGAAGTCAAGCACCTCATCATTAATTTTCATGTCAAAATGATTATTGGTAACACCATTTCCACGCAGTCTTCAGATGCCCTGAATAGAATTCCCGCCATAGTGACTACTTCATATTGAAGTGGATTCAGGGGCTACAGGTGACAAGATTAGTTTAGTGAAAACATTGTTAGGTTTAGTTTTGGAGAATAATGTTTTTATAGGGGGTGATTCTATGTATAGACAGGCACAGGGGGTGGCGATGGGCACCCCCTGTACCAACACGTATGCTAACCTTGTACTATCACAATGGGAGAAAGTATTTGTATTGAATAATGAAACTTGGCGAAGTCATTTGAAAATGTATGTACATTTCGTGGATGACGTTTTTATCTTATGGGATGGGAGTTTAGATACATTGCAACTATTTGTAGACCATCTACATTCCACGACCACATTTTTTAGATTTACCATGAAAGCCTCTACAGAATGTATAGACTTTTTGGATGTGAATATAATACAAGAAGGGGCAGGCTTTAAATCCAAGTTGTCTGGAATGTTGGAAAAATAGTTTACTCCCATATGATAGCATGCATCCACGACATACGTACTGTAATATAGTGCAAGGACAGGTCAGTAGGATCTCCAGGATCTGTTTAGATGATGAAGATTTTGAGAAAGAGTTAGTGACACTTAAAGGTTGCCTGCAAGATAGGGGGTATCACAGCGAGAAGGTTAATAAAGTTATTAGTGACAGTAAGGGCCATAGGGGTAATAAATATCGACCTTGGTTAAAATGTATGGGTATAGTTGAAAGTGAATTAAGGGATAGGACTACAACATTTAAAGCACCGCAGGTGTCTTTCACATATAGTAGTAATATAGGGGACATATGCCATATTGTCCGAAAAAACTGGAATATTTTGACCAGTGATGTGAATTTGCACAATGTAGTAGGACAAGGACCCTGTTTTAGGTATAGACGGAATAAAAACCTTAAAGATATATTATGTGGAGAAAAAACCATTAACAGTGGACCAGTCTCCCTAATTTCAGCAGGGACAGTACTCTGCAGGAGATGTAAAGCTTGTGGCCATATTAACAACAAGAATTCAGTATTCACTCACCCTGTAACTGGTAGGCAGTTTATTTTACAAGGTAAGGCAACGTGCAGCACCACTGATTTGGTTTACCTGGCAGAATGTGAACACTGCCCTTGTTTTTATGTGGGAAAGACAAATCAAATGTTTAAAACTAGGATCTTTCAACATATGTCAAGTATTAGGAATAAAGATCCACATAATGCACTTAGTAGGCATATAGAAGAGTTTCCCACACATAGTTTTTGTTTAGGGCTGTTGTTAACATTAGGCTTACCAATAGGGGGGGTGATTTGAAGCATAAAACTGAATTATCAGAATCAAAGTGGATTGTTGAATTAATGGCTACAAGAGCACCTGGCTTGAATGAAGCAGTACCAATAAGGCCCACACATCAGAATAGGCGGGTCTTTTATTGAATTTTACTTGAATTTTATTGGGTGAGTTGTTTTTTAAATGGAGTATTGTTTGCATGTGTAATTTTGTCTGAGGAAGGGAGTAGTCCCGAAAGCGCTTACCACTTTTATTGACTCTGTTTGTACTGAATAAACGTTTTAATAAGGAGCAGCAGTGTCCAGTGACGTTCTTTGTTTCAATAATTATAAAGGAAACTTAAAACTAGGAGGAAATTTTAACTGCGTGTTTGATATTTCTGAAACTACAAATAAAAGACGACTGCATTCATCTGCTGCATCAAAAGATTTAAACAAGTGGGTAGAATCATTTCATCTTGTAAATACTTTAAAATTTAAAGAAGATAAATATTTGCTTTTTTCCCATCAAGATCTCAGATTTGGTACCCAAACTAGAATAGATAAAATATTTGCTGCCCATGACTTACACTCTGAAATCATTAATTTCTCAATCACTCCCTTTCCCTTTTCAGACCACACTTCATTGATACTAAAACTTCAAAATGGATACAAGCCATTAATCTTTAACTCCAGAATTCCAACATATATAACTAAAATTAAAGAGTCCAAACCCTGGTTATTATATGAATTACAGTTCTTCTTAGATATTAATTACATTATAGAGATAAATAAAATAATGATATGTGACTCATTAAAAGCTTATATATATGGTAAAACCCTAACTTGGTATAAAAAAATCAGAGAATGGGATACTGAATTATTAGATCTACAATCCAAACTTTTGCCAGTTAAAGCTAAAAAAATCAAAATCATTTGGAAATGAAAAAGAAAATAGAAGTATTAAACAATAAATACAATGAAATTCTAACACATAAAACTAGTTTAGCTTTAGAAAAACTAAAAATTAATACCTTGACCACTTCTCCCAAATATCTACATAATTTATCCACAAGAATCAAAATACAATCAAAAGCTAATAACATTAAAAGTATCTTCCATGAAAAGAAAGGGAAAAATGTCTCGGATATAGGTGACATTCTTGATGCCTATAGAAATCACTATATGGAACATTTCCAAAAAGAAAATATACATATTGATCAATTAAATCTAGATGAAAAATGTTCTAATATAAAAAAAAACAGAAAAATTAAAACTAGATCTGCAAGCACCCATATCCTACAAAGAAATTACAGATACAATAAAAGATGGTAAAAATAACAAAACTCCAGGTATAGATGGCATAATTATGGAAATATATAAACTTTTTCCTTCAAAGATACTATTACTCTTCCATAAAACTATTAGAAAGTCACAAGCTTTAATACCACTCTCCTGGAAATATTCCTTAATCACACCAATACTAAATGAAAACAAATCCCCAAACCTCTATACCTCATATAGACCTATATCATTATTAAATAATGACTATAAGATATTTATGACAATATTAACTAACAGAATGAAAATACCACTATCCAAAGCAATAAATAATGATCAAACTGGATTTATATATCATAGACACACATGACAATATTTAAAGGATAATTTATTTTATAGAGTATGTTAATAAAGAAAATCAACACTCATAATTGGCTTAGATATAGAGAAAGCCTTTGATTCCCTAAACTTGGACTATTTATTAAAAATTCTGGTGTTATATGAATTTCCTCCTTCCTATGTTCATCTACTAAAGAATATATATATATAAACAATTTAGCATATGTTAAGCTAGGTCCTTTCACCTCTGAATCTATACATATAACAAATGGTACAAAACAAGGATTTCCCATTTCACCGATTTTATTTGCTTTGCCTATTGAAATATTGGCAGGTTCAATACGTAACAATACAAAAATCAAAGGAGTAGATGTTTATGAACAATACAATTCAAAAGTAATGCTCTTTGCTGATGACATATTATTAACATTATCCAATACAAAAGAGACATTAGAAAAATTAGATATTTTAATTAATCCAAAAAAATGTAAAGTTTCCAGCGGAGTAAACACCTTATAGCCACTCAATAAATAAAAAATCACAAATAACTTTTAAAGGCTGAAAGGTGACCATGATAAAATAAAATTATTACTAAAAATGACGTTCTAGATAATCCACTGAACTCGACAAAATAACTCGTTGTTGAAATGATAAAACAGGTTTATTAGACGTACTAAGGTTAGCGCTTTCACAAATGCTTCTTCAGACCGTTAGTTTTCAAAAGCCTTTCCAATTAAACTTTTATATTAAACTCTCACGTGGTGTATTTCATTATGCATGTTAATTAAAATTTAAAGGTACTGCATTATTACAAATATATAATTCCTTATCAATTGTATACATTGCTTTAGCATCTTACAAAACATAGCAAATTATTCTAAGCACATCAATGCAGTTATACTACCAGCATACTGTTTCACATCAAAATGTTAAAAACATGTATATATATATATATATATATATATATATATATATATATATATAACTATGCTTGTTCATTATGAGAGCTCGCAGTTTCTTTATTGGAAGCCTCATAATTTCTTTATAAAAAACTCCATCTAAGCTCATTAGGTATAAACTAAAATACCTAACCTAGAAATATCGAGTTATAAGAAAATATAATTAAGTAATATGAAGCATAACATCTCTCCTATAATCAAAACCTTACAGTTAAAAAATACACGTGAATAAATACAGAAATATATAAAAAAATAAGATAAAAAATATACAAAGACCACATCCAGTAATCAACAGATCCAGAACATAAAATCAGTATGTAGTGTCACCCTATTAATACACTACCACTCTGTGTAATTTATACATACACTAAACACATAGAACAATGTATTCGGACTTTCAAGTTGATCTCATATATAATCTCATACATATAGATTTCCATGGTAAATTGCAAAAAATTTACAAAAAATTCTTTATATTGAAGGCATGGTAAAATCAAAACCATTAAGTTGCTTTAGATGTTTCGATCCATAATTGCGCCTACATGGCAACAAAACATCATGGCTAAAAGCTATGGGGCATCAAAGTACCGTAGTTAAATGCTATGGATACATGCTCCATACCCACTAATGATATTAAACTTGTATTATCATCATAAACAAACAGTAGACTAGCTTCCTACATATTTATTAATATGCGTATTATCCGTGCCTATATTAAATATATAAAAAACAAATCTAACTTACGACAAATTTGTAATATACAAGTTAGCTTAAAAGCTTCCTTGCCTATAATAAATATACAATAAAACATTAAGCACATATCTAGTCTGACTTACTACAACTATTTACAAATTGTGCCTGGAGCATTCCATGAAACATTACTATTGTATTACCATGTCAATATACTATAGTACTATAACCAACCTCAAGGACTTCTGTATTAGCCCCCGGTATCTACCACATTACTTCCAGCAAAATCTACGTTCGCCTTACAAACAACCACTAAATATGTACAATTTGTGCTTGGATTTCCACATGTGAACCACAATTGTGTCACATAGAAGGTACAGATCTTCTCTATATTTATAAGCCAATCTAAGCAAAATCTAAACCCCATAACTAATGCGATCTATATTCATCCACAACACAAAACAAAAAACTATATATATCCCATGCTCACAGTGATGATACACTTTTCTAACTGCATAACTCTATCTCATACACTCAGTGATGAGTCTATACATTACGGACTCCAATTTTAATCATGGTTATACACTAATAATATTACTATGTCAAATACCCATTGTATGACTGTTTACTAAATCCCTAAGCTCAATCATGAATATCTAAACAAATGACTCTACGCTGAAAAATAAAATTACATATATGAATTCATTCAAGCGCTACCTTACAATGTATTTCCATATGTGCATCACTATAATAAGTTACCAGCATAGCTTGGCTAGTGCATTATTAAGATGTTTAATTCTGATGGCATATAAATGCTCTCGTATTTCAGTGCGAAAAGATCTATCAGTTTTGCCAACATAAAAAGATTGGCATCATTGACATTGAGCCAAGTATACTATATGGGCAGTTTCACAATTAGCTGAAACATGAAATTTATATATATATATATTTCATGTTTCAGCTAATCTTAATAATGCACTAGCCAAGCATGTAGCCAGTGCAGGGCAAGATCATACATTTTTATTCATGGCTATTGATTATAATGCGCCATTAGTTAGGAGGGGTGATATCCGTAATCATACATAAAAGAAAGAGGTGAATTGGATTATGAGGCTGAGGGCAGACAAAGGGAAGGGGCTTAATGAACATGCATCCATTAAGCCTATTTTAAAAGCAAGACGTAAAACTGTGAGGTAACTTTTACGTATGTTACAGCTCCATTTAATATTTTCACATTATATGGATCTGGACATTTTAAGATCTTTCATGTTATATACTGGATATGCATAGTCACTTCCAAGTCTTCTAGTATTATAATATTATGAATTATTAGTATTAACAAGAAATGCTATGCCAGTAACTTATTATAGTGATGCACATATAGGAATACATTGTAAGGTAGCGCTTGAATGAATTCATGTATGTAATTTTATTATTCAGCGTAAAGTCGTTTGTTTAGATATTCACGATTGAGCTTAGGGATTTAGTAAACAGTCTTACAATGGGTATTTGACATGTAGTAATATTATTAGTGTAGAACCATGATTAAAATTGGAGTCCATAATGTATAGACTCATCACTGAGTGTATGAGATAGAGTTATGCAGTTAGAAAAGTGTATCATTGCTGTGAGCATGGGATATATATATAGTTTTTTGTTTTGTGTTGTGGATGAATATAGATCGCATTAGTTATGGGGTTTAGATTTTGCTTAGATTGGCATGTAAATATAGAGAAGATCTGTACCTTCTATGTGACACAGTTGTGGTTCACATGTGGAAATCCAAGCACAAATTGTACATATTTAGTGGTTGTTTGTAAGGCGAACGTAGATTTTGCTGGAAGTAATGTGGTAGATATCGGGGGCTAATACAGAAGTCCTTGAGGTTGGTTATAGTACTATAGTATATTGACATGGTAATACAATAGTAATGTTTCGTGGAATGCTCCAGGCACAATTTGTAAATAGTTGTAGTAAGTCAGACTAGATATGTGCTTAATGTTTTATTGTATATTTATTATAGGCATGGAAGCTTTTAAGCTAACTTGTATATTACGAATTTGTCATAAGTTAGATTAGTTTTTTATATATTTAATATAGGCGCAAATAATATGCATATTAATAAATATGTAGGAAGCTAGTCTATTGTTTGTTTATGATGATAATGCAAGTTTAATATCATTAGTGGGTATGGAGTATGTATCCATAGCATTTAACTATGGTACTTTGATGCCCCATAGCTTTTAGCCATGGTGTTTTGTTGTCATGTAGTTGCAATTTTGGATCGAAACATCTAAAGCAACTTAATGGTTTTGATTTTACCATGCCTTCAATATAAAGAATTTTTTGTAAATTTTTTGCAATTTACCATGGAAATCTATATGTATGAAATTATATATGAGATCAACTTGGAAGTCCGAATATATTGTTCTATGTATTTAGTGTATGTATAAATTACACAGAGTGGTAGTGTATTAGTAGGGTGACAGTACATATTGATTTTATGTTCCGGACCTGTTGATTACTGGATGTGGTCTTTGTATATTTTTTATCTTATTTTTTTATATATTTCTGTATTTATTCATGTGTATTTTTTAACTTTTAAGGGCAGCACAGTGGTGCAGCGGTTAACATTGTTGCCTCACAGCAAGAGGTTCACCGGTTCGATTCTCGGCTGGGGTGCCTTCTGTGTGGAGTTTGCATGTTCTCCCTGTGTTCGTGTGGGTTTCTTCCGGGTACTCCGGTTTCCTCCCACTTTCCAAAGACATGCATCTGAAGCATTTCTCCCCGGACCTCCGCTGAAAACAAGCTCTGTGGAACCTAGTTGGACTTTCCCGGTCAACAAATGATAAATAAAAAATAAAATAAATAAATAAAACTGTAAGGTTTTGATTATAGGAGAGATGTTATTTTTCGTATTACTTAATTATATTTTCTTATAACTCGATATTTCTAAGTTAGGAATTTTAGTTTATACCTAATGAGCTTAGATGGAGTTTTTTATAAAGAAATTATGAGGCTTCCAATAAAGAAACTGCGAGCTCTCATAATGAACAAGAATAGTTATATATATATATACATGTTTTTAACATTTCAATATGAAACAGTATGCCGGTAGTATAACTGCATTGATGTGCTTAGAATAATTTATGTTTTATAAGATGCAAAGCAATGTATACAATTGATACGGAATTATATATTTGTAATAATGCAGTACCTCTAAATTTTAATTAACATGCATAATGAAATACACCACGTGAGAGTTTGATATAAAAGTTTAATTGGAAAGGCTTTTGAAAACTAACAGTCTGAAGAAGCCTTTGTGAAACCGCTAACCTTAGTACGTCTAATAAACCTGTTTTATCATTTCAACAATGAGTTATTTTGTCGAGTTCAGTGGATTATCTAGAACGTCATTTTTAGTAATAAGTTTATTTTATCATGGTCACCTTTCAGCCTTTAAACGTTATTTGTGATAGATATTTTAATTGACATATTTTACAGGACTTCAGGACTCCATTTCAATAAATCAAAATCAAAAATTTTATTTTTAAATTAAAAAAAGAATTGCAGATGAAAAGGAATCACATTACAGGGAAACAAGAATCTACCTTAAAATATCTAGGAATTGAGTTATGCAAGGATAATAATGAATTAGTCTCAAAAAACTACAATAATATCATCAATACAATTAAAATCTCTGTGAAAAGTGGAACAAAATAATATTAACATTTGAAGATAGACTACAGTTAATAAAAATGGTTTTACTACCCATGATTCTATATATAGCATTGTCAATACAACTGATACCAGAAAGGAATATACTCAAACAAATAAACTCACACCTAATAACATTTTTATGCTTTCCCAAAAGAAACAGAATATATTTAATACATTATATCAGACCATGGAAACAGGGAGGATTAAACTTTCCTGATATAAAAACATATATAAAAGCATCAGTATCTAAAACAATCTCAGATTTGACAAGTCCAAATTATTCTGCAAATTGGAAATAATTACTAACTGTAATATCAATAAATAAATTTGATTTACAAAAAAAAATTTAAATAACAGATAAAAATAATTTGCCATGACACATATTATGCATTAGCATGCAATATAACATAACTAAGCTCACTAAAACTCATATGATTAATTATTACATTGACTCATTTAGGAAAATTAGTAATACAAATATAGATTTAAAAATCTGGTTTGATCTTTTAACACCATTCATAGTTACAAAGAGCTATCCACATAAAATATACAGAGAAATAATTAATTCCTGGGAACAGAAAGGATTTGTTTGTTGGTTTCAATGTATCAAAGAACTAAAAGTGTTGGATATGCAAACACTAGAAACAACATACAAAATTCCACAACAAGATTGGCTAATTATGCAAAGCATTCTGACGTATTCACAAGATGTATGAAAAATAATTAGTAATTCTTCATTTAAAGAAATACCTAAACTTAAGAAATACCTATATGAAATAATAGATAATGATTATGACATGAGAAATAGTATTTCAAATTTTTACAAGATATTGATAAATTATAAAACAACACCCACATCCTCATATTGGAATTATATAACAAAAGGACACTCATTACTGCTAACTGAATTAATTAAATCAAATATTTTATTATCAATAAAACATACATCCTTTACACAATACTGAAAAGTTTTTAATTGGAAATGCTTGCACAGAGCATTCTTAACTCCAGATGGAATTACTAAAATTAATTCTTCCACAAATGGAATATGTTGGAGGTGTGAGCAAATACACAATGCAGATTGGAATCACATTTTTTCCACCTGTGTTAAAATTAAGTCATCTTGGAATGGTATTAAGAACATTTTACAAGCTTTATTTAATGAATTGTTTAACTTATCTAAAACTCTAGTATTATTAAATGTGTACAAACGTCCTCATTTGAATGAGTCAAATATGTACCTAATATGGACAATACTTGCAATCTCAAGGAAGTGCATAACAAGAAAATGGAATACAAACAAAATACCAACTTTGGAAGACTTCTACAGCCTACTGAAGACCACAATATTGTTGGAAATTAAAATTAAAGAATTAAGGATTCATCCTAAGCCATTTATTAACAATCCATGGAAAAAAGTCTTATCATTGATTGACACTTTACAAT
>NC_056750.1:826174812-826191139 GCF_019279795.1 Protopterus annectens | reverse complement strand
GTTACTAACTTCTATTTGTATAAAGTTATGTCTCTGTTTATGTACCTTACAAAACAGTGTAAGAAACTTCTCTGTGTGGAAGATTTTCAGTCCATATATTTCTAGTTAATCACTGTATATTGATCAGATCAGACAATAGTAGTAGAAGTAGCGAACTTAAACTTGTCTTAAGTCAAAACAAAACAAAAAATAATAATAGAAAATATATAATTGTACAGCATTACTAAGTATTCGAAAGTAATCCAAGCAAGGTAGGCAGTCTGTTTCCAGTCGAAAATCCTTTATTAAGTACACAGACAATCGATCCAAGTAAAACAAAAATAGAGTAATAATTTCCTCACAAGCTTTCTAAATATATATATATATATATATATATATATATATATATATATATATACTTTTTATCACGCATGGGAGTAGTTTATTGTGCTGTAAAACAAAGTGTTATTGGTACACATGTTAAATTCACATCCCTTCCCCCATCAGTGTAACATTCGAGCTGGTCCTGCCCTACTTAGTAGCTGTCATAATAATATATAACCCTTGTGTACTTTAAATAAAATTTATAATGATGTGGTACCTTTATTTAACCAGATTATTAAGTAGATTATTAAGTCTGTGATTTTATCCAAGACAATATACTACATGGCTGGAAATATATCAACCTTAGTTCATTTGGCAATTAGAATATATATATAAATATATACATATACATTTTGCATGTAAAAATCAATTTCTATTTTCATAACCTATTGTTAACAAAGATCGCTTTCGTCCTTCTAGATTTCCTCAGGTCTGTGTACAAGAACCCTAAAAACAATCTATAAAAATATATATATAATTGTATAATTAGTATTGTTATTTCACATCATTTTGAATAAAGTGGAAAAAATAACCAGAAAAAAAATGTATGTATGATGATGGAAACAAAATATACACTTAAATTTCAACTGATTTAAAATGGCATTTAAAACCAATTTGTAGAGTAAAATAAAATAAAATACAATTAGTCAAGTGAACAATGTGGCAATTTTTTAAGTTCCAGTGCACTTTTAATTGAACAGTAGTAGTTTAGTCCAGGCTTCCTAAAAGAGTTCAGCTTTAATTGCCACATAAGTTCATCTTTCTCCAGAATATTCGGGATGTCTCCTTCAAGATCACCCATGTCTATGCGATCCAGGATCTGGAACTTAAAACCTGTGTGTCTTTTATGAAGAGAAAGGTGTTTGGCTAGTGCATTATTTTTTACATCCAGTGCGGATTTCTGACACATGACATGAAATCCTACGCTTGAGTTTATTTACAGTCTTGCCCACATAGAATGCATCACTTTAATTGCACTGTGCCCTGTAAATTACTTTTTTAGTGTTACAGTCACCCCCTGCACTGGTTTTAATGATCTTCTTTAAATAAGGGCAATAAAAACTATCACCTTGCTGTATAAATATACAAAATGTACAATTAGTTTCACATCTTTTAGTGCTTTTCTCATATGATCTAGGTTTAAATTCAACAAAAATTCTAATGTTCCTGGTCTTACTATAAACAAATGATGGGGCTTCACCTAAGATATTAATCAGAAAAGGGTTTTCTGTGACAATGTCCCAGTTTTCTTCAATAATATTTTTGATACTGTGATAATCCAAAGTGTATGTCAGGATGCAGCTATTTTTTGTATTTGTTATTCTCTATGGAATTACTTAACATTTTTCTACTGGGGAGGATGAGTGAAGGTGCTTCAGTCCTTTTCAGTTCTATAATGGGTTTCAGGATGTTTTTTAACATCTGACTTTCGTAGCCTCTCACTAGAAAATCATTCTCTATGTTGTTCAGGTTTCTCAAAAATGGTTCCATCTCTGTGGTAATTCTAGCTAATCTATAGCCTTGGGACTTCACTACATTATACTTGTTTTTTGTAGGATGTAGACTTTTACTGTGGAGTAATAAGTTAACCCTCGTTGGTTTTCTGAATAGATCAGTGGTGATTCTGTTATTGTTGGTGTCCTTGGAAATCTGCATATCTAAGAAAGTGGTTGAAGTACAGCTATGGGAACAGGTAAACTTCAGGAAGAGGGTTGTTTGATTGAGGTAAGTGATAACATCTCCAAGTTGCAAGGTGTCACCTTCCCACACAATAAAGATGTTATCAATAAAATGTAAACAGCATGTGATAGGCTGCATGTAGTCTGTGTTTAACACAAAGTCCCCCTGTCATTTGCCCAGGGTTATGTTAGCTATGCTGGGAGCCATGGCAGCCCCCATTGCTATACCAGTTTTTTGTTTATAGTGTTTGCCATTGAAAGTAAAGAAATTGAAGTCCAGTACAAGATTAATGAGCTTGCTTAACTTTTGCAGTTGTGCCTGATTATGTTTCTTTGAAAGACTCCATAGCTGCTGTTATACAGTAACTGTGAGAGAGCACTGTGTACAAGGATTCCACATAAATAGTTAATAAAATACTGTCAGCTTTTATTGTATTTTTTGTTATTTTCCTCAAAAAATCCATTGAATCTCTTATGTTCATAGGTTCATACTAGGCTATCTGCCCCAGGGCATTTATAAGCCTAGCCCAATTGTGTTTGGCTTATGCCACCCCTTGATTTGAGTATACTGTGCCCTTTTTAAAGTTTAGTTTACAGTGCCTCTGTCTAATAGTGACACGGAAGTAATCCCTGGGACAAACCTACGATCCCCCATCCACTCATCAAGATTCTTCTTGAAGAGAGTCAGTGAGATGCTCTGCCTAACATGAATTGGAATTCTATTCCAGAGCGAAGGGAGCCTCTGGGTTATGAATCTGTCCCTCCAGCATGTTCTATTTATTTCTGTGCTGAGGTTCAAGTCCCTCAATCGTGTGGCTCTAAGGGATTTAGATTTACTGAGGTGGAGCATGTCCATTAATTCTGGGTTGGACATAGCTTTATATGTCAGGCATAGATCGCCTCGAAGTAGGCGGTATGCATCTGAGTAGAGCTGGAGTTTTTTTAACCGAGCAGCATATGGCATCTGTTTGAGTCCCTTGATCCTCCTGGTGAGGTACTTTTGCGGTCTTTCTAATTGCTGCAGGTGTCGGGTAAGGTACATCCCAAAGGGGGCATTGTATTCTATGATGGGCCTGATGAGGGATGAATAAAGGGGCACGATTACCTCTCTTGATCTAGATGTGAATCCTTTCATGATGAGGTGGGCTATGTAGAAGGTCTTTCTAACCACTTTGGCAATGTGGTTGTCAAAGGAGAGATTGCTATCAACTTGGGTCCCCAGATCCCTAATTACTTTCTCTGTACTTAATGGGTTACCACCTATGTGGTAATTTGTGGGCACATTGTTTTTGCCAAAGGGTATGACTATGCACTTTTTGGCATTTAGCTTTAGACCATGGCTCTGGCACCATTTATCCGTCTCTGTGAGACCTTTTTGAAGGATGTTTGTGTCAGCTGGAGAGTCGATTATGGTGCCCAGTTTGCAGTCATCTGCGAACTTGGTGAGCCATAGTCCTCCCACGTTGGCCTGTACCTCATAAAAGTAAATACCGAACAAGAGAGGTCCCAGGACAGAACCTTGTGGGATGCCACTTGTGACCAGTTTCGAGTCTGACATGGCTCCAGCAAGTCTGACTCTGTGGGTTCTGTCTTTGAGCCAGTTTGCGCCCCATCTTGTGACATAGGGGTTTATATTTAGGCTGGATAGCTTATCTATGATGCCCGAGTGGGGTATTGTGTCAAATGCCTTTGAGAGGTCCAGATAGGCTGTGTGGACTACCTTCCCTTTATCTATGGCCTTGGTGACTGTTTTGAAGAAGTCGACCAGGTTCAAAAGGCAGGATCTGCCCTTGACGAAGCCAAATTGGGTAGGATCTAGTAAAAACCACAGCAGCAATCCAGCAATTCCAAAGAAGGAAATTTATTCACCAAACAGCAGTAAAAAATATCTCTAGCGCCTCGGCCAACAAGCCTTTAACAGAGTACATCAATTGAGAAAAAACTCTCAGTTTATATACAACAGCACTTAATTGAATAATAAGTTAATGACTTATATTACACTATTAACTAAACCTTATTAAAACCTAACACTCACATTAACACAACTATACAAAACTTTTCCAGAAGCATTCTTGATTCAAACCCATTAAATTTTAAAATCAAAAATGCTTCTTTTTTCCTCAGCAATTGTTTGACCTGTTCATCTGTCATAAACTTTTTACATATCACATTATCTAAAATTGTAGCCTGAAAACCCTCCAAACTTCCATTATGCACTTCATTGAAATGTACAGCTATAGGACTAGATAGTTTATAATTTTTAACATCCCTTAAATGTTCTTTTATTCTACAAGAGAAACTTCTTTTCGTCTCCCCTATGTAGAATTTATTACAAGTACATTTAATTGAATATATAACTTTCTGGCTATTACAAGTAAAACTTTCATTAGTTTCAAAATTCTTATTATTAATTTTATCAAACCTTTGAGTAACAAAACTACAAATACTACATCTCCCACATGCTACTGTACCTTTTTCTTTTATTCGTCCCATTATTTCCAATTTCGGTCTATGAAACCTACTATGTACAATAAAATCTTTAATATTTCTTCCCCTGTTAAAAGAAAATAATAATTTCTTATGCTGTAAACAATCTACTTCTTTGTTTATAATATTCCAACTGGATTTGATTGTATCTATAATTTCATCAGATATTACTGAGTAAGTGGTAGTAAAATATATATTTTTATCTTGCTCCCTTTTTTTGTTGTTATTATACCATATCCAACCACATTTGGCCGACTTACTATTTAATACTTTATTTAAACTCTCTCTCAAATACATTTCATCATATCCTCTCTCTTTAAATCTCAAAAAACGTTCTTCCAGTTCAACATTTCTATCTCTATTATCACTACATAATCTTTTAATTCTGTTAAATTCTGTATATGGAATAGATTTCATGGTGTGCCCTGGGTGAAAACTTTCACCATGTAATATATTATTACTATTAGGGAATTTCCTATATATTTTAGAATTTACCTTACTTTGGTAACTGTCCCCTATTAATTCTACATCCAAAAAATGTACTTTTTTGCCTTTTTGTAATCCATCAAATCTTATTCCTATATTATTGGCATTAATTTGAGTAATAAATTGATTTATTTATTGGTTTATATTTAGGCTGGATAGCTTATCTATGATGCCCGAGTGGGGTATTGTGTCAAATGCCTTTGAGAGGTCCAGATAGGCTGTGTGGACTACCTTCCCTTTATCTATGGCCTTGGTGACTGTTTTGAAGAAGTCGACCAGGTTCAAAAGGCAGGATCTGCCCTTGACGAAGCCAAATTGGGTAGGATCTAGTGTCTGTAGGTCCCCAATGTCTTTGTTAATGAGTTCCATGATGATCTTCTCCATAGCCTTGCAGACTAGGCTAGTCAGGCTTATGGGGCGATAGTTTCCAGGGTCCGCAGAGGCGCCACCTTTGTGGAGTGGGACCACTGTTGCTGTACGCCATTCTTTGGGCACATATCCTGTAGTGAGGCTGAGATTGTACAACAGTTTTACTTGAGGGATTAGTTCTTCTTGGAGTTCATGTAGGATGCAACCCGGGACGCCATCTGGTCCCATGGAAGCAGCGTTTTTTGCTTTGGAGAGGGCGGTCTTCACCTGAGCATCAGAGATGTTTGTGAGGCTGCACTCTGCCGGGATAGATACTTGCTCTTTTTGGGGGGGGGTGGAGAAGTTTGCACTGAACCTGTCTGCCAGGATATTGGCGATGTCTGTGGGCTCAGTGTATTTTTTGTCGCTTAGAATCAACTCAGAACAAGTCTGGGAGTTGCATCCCAGGTTCCTAACATAACTGAAAAAAGCCTTATGATTGTCTTTAGTGTCCTGTGCAATTTTTCTCTCGAAGCTGGCCTTGCAGGATTTTATGAGGGATCGTAATTATTTGCTAGTACTGATCAGAGATGCCTTACCTTTTAGGGATTTTGCTCTATCATGTAGTAGCTTCCTCCTTCTGTTGTACAGTTTATTTATGGCTGGGGTCCACCAGACTGGACACCTGCCTTTGCATGATTGGGTCTTGATTTTGTTTGGGATAGCATGATCCATGCATTCCTGGAATTGTCCGTAGAATGTGTTTATATAGGATTCTGCAGTTTGGGCCGTAGTTTCCACTGGCCCTGGGGTCTTGAAGGATTCCACTTCAGTTTTGAGAAGTGTGAAGTTCGCTTTTGAGAAGTTTTTCACTGTGGTTTTCTGGGCTGGGGGTGGGGTCGGGATATGGATATCCAGTGAAATTAATTTATGGTCTGATCTTACCAATAAGGGATATACTTCTGGTATGGAGCATAGGGTCCCCATGTTGGTAATGATCAGGTCTAGTATGTTTTCCCCTCTTGTGGGAGTGGTGACTAGTTGTTCCATAGCATTTGAGTTTATAAATTCCAGGAACCTTTGGAAAAAAGAGCTGAAAGAATATGACGTATTCTTTTCTGCTAGAGGTTTCAGCAAGTAATCAAGGTAAATGGTTGTGGCTTCAGTTAGGGAACCTCCAATTGCTACCACCGGTCTATAACATGGGTCTTCTCTGTTCTTGTGTGACTTTGGTATTCCAAAAAAGTAAGGTAAATGTGGGCATGGGCTCCATAAATAATTATAAAGATTTTCAGTGATAAGATTTTCTTCCCATAATGTGGTGAGATTAGTGTTACATAAATCATATGCTCTTTTTATGTCATCCATGGTAAATGACTCATAAAATCTGTTATCCTCCAGTATGTTCTCTATCTTTTGGTTGCAGCTAGTGGTATCAGTCACAAATATACCTCCTCCCTTGTCTGCCTTCATTACACGCCTGGATTTGTCATTGCCTAGCTCAAGCAATGCTTTTCTTTCTCCCTGCGTTAAGTTATAAAGTTTTTTCTTAGGAGGTTTTTTAAGCAGTTTCCTGATATCCGTCTCACATTTCACTTCAAAAGCAGTTAGTGTTTGATGTAGTGGTGGACAATAGCTGCTAGGCCTTTTTATAGTTTCATCAATAGGCTTATTTTCAGTGTCATTACTTTTGCCATGAAACTGTACCCTTACGATGAGCTTCCTCACAAACTTTTTAAGGTCTATCAGTACCTGAGCAACCTCACTCCTGCAGCTTGGTAGTAAGTCCTTTGGACAATGCACTTTTTTCCTCTTCAGTCAGTACTTTAAGAGAGTGGTTCCAGATAAGTGGAGCACCTGCTATTGTGACACCTGTTGTTGATGTTATTGTACCTGTTATTGTGGCTGGTTCCTCCACCTGAGCCTGGGACCTGGGTTGTAGTCAGGGTTCCATTCGGGATTGCCCAAGTATTGTATTTCCCTCACCCCTGTCCACTATTTGGTTCTCCTGTCTTCCTGGGAGTTCGTGGATAGAGTATGAGACCTCTGGAATTACCCCTCTACTTTCTGGAATTTTGTTGGGTTGTAGTAGTATTCCTCACTGTGGCTGTGGTATGGGGGGACCTGGTAAGAGGACAAGCTCTGAGGCTCTGGTGGTGGTCATCGTTCTTGTTCTGGCACTGGTGCTGGCTTTGGTATTGGTGTGGTGGTTGATGTCTGTGCTGTCGATATTGGTCTTTTTGAAGAAACTGGTCTCTGTGATGGTGCTGCTGCTCCTGGTAGCTGGATTGTCTGTGGTCCTGATTGTCCTGGTAGTCCTGTAATTCATCCTGTAAAACTCTCTGTCAGTTCTGGTTGCTGCTGTCACTTATGCTCCTGTCCTGATCCTTCTGTGATGTCAAAGGGTTCTGTGGAGTGTTGATAGCCAGAGGGGATTGGGATTGTGGGGAATGAGATGCTGGAGGGGCAGTCTCCTGGAGGTCCTGTATTGTGCCCCTGTCTGGTTTTGTGCGAGGATCTCCCCAAAGCCAGCACCAGTACCAGAACAAGAATGATGACTACCACCAGAGCCCCAGAGCTTGTCCCTCTTACCAGGTCCCCCCATACCACATCCACAGCGAGGAATACTACTACAACCCACCGAGATTCTAGAAAGGAGAGGAGAAATTCCAGAGGTCTCACACTCTATCCATGATCTCCCAGGGAGACAGGAGAACCAAACAGTGGACAGGGTTGAGGGAAATACAATACGTGGACAATCCCGTCTGGAACCCTGACTACAACCCAGGTTCCAGGCTCAGATGGAGGAACCAGCCACAATAACAGGTACAATAACAACAACAGGTGCCACAATAACAGGTGCTCCACTTATCTGGAACCACTCTGTTAATGCACTGACTGAAGAGGAAAAATGTGTGTTGTCTAAAGGACTTACTTTTGTACCAAGCTGCAGGAGTGAGGTTGCTCAGGTACTGATAGACCTTAAAATGTTTGTGAGGAAGCTCAATGTAAGAGTACAGTTTCATGGCAAAAGTAATGACAGTGAAAATAAGCCTATTGATGAAACTATAAAAAGGCCTAGCAGCTATTGTCCACCACTACATCAAACACTAGCTGCTTTTGAAGTGAAATGTGAGATGGATATCAGGAAACTGCTTAAAAACCTCCAAAGAAAAAACTTTATAACTTAACGCAGGGAGAAAGAAAAGCATTGCTTGAGCCAGGCAATGATAAATCCAGGCGTGTAATGAAGGCAGACAAGGGAGCAGGTATACTTGTGACTGATACCACTAGCTACAGCCAAAAGATAGAGAACATGCTGGAGGATAACAGATTTTATGAGTTATTTACAATGGATGACATAAAAAGAGCACATGATTTATGGAACACTAATCTCACCACATTATGGGAAGAAAATCTTATCACTGAAAATCTTTATAATTATTTATGGAGCCCATGCCCACGTTTACCTTACTTTTTTGGAATACCAAAGCCACACAAGAACAGCGAAGACCCACCTTATAGACCGGTGGTAGCAAGTGGAGGTTCCCTTACTGAAGCCACAGCCATTTACCTTGATTACTTGCTGAAACCTCTAGCAGAAAAGAATAAGTCATACATAAGAGATTCAATGGATTTTTTGAAGAAAATAAAAAACATTACAGTGGAAGCTGACAGTATCTTAGTAACTATTGATGTGGAATCCTTGTACACAGTGCTCCCTCACAATTACTGTATAACAGCAGCTATGGAGTCTTTCAAAGAAACATAATCAGGCACAACTGCAAAAGTTAAGCAAGCTCATTAATCTTGTACTGGACTTCAATTTCTTTACTTTCAATGGCAAACACTATAAACAAAAAATTGGTATAGCAATGGGGGCTGCCATGGCTCCCAGCATAGCTAACATAGCCCTGGGCAAATGGGAGGAGGACTTTGTGTTAAACACAGACTACATGCAGCCTATCACATTGCTGTTTACATTTTATTGATAACATCTTTATTGTGTGGGAAGGTGACACCTTGCAACTTGGAGATTTTATCACTTACCTCAATCAAACAACCCCCTTCCTGAAGTTTACCTGTTCCCATAGCTGTACTTCAACCACTTTCTTAGATATGCAGATTTCCAAGGACACCAACAATAACAGAATCACCTCTGATCATTGCTGGAGCCTTCCTGTGTCCTGAATGAGTGCTCTTCAAACTATCTGGAGATATACAGAGCTGAGTATATTTTTCTGGCACTTCAGAGTTGTGTACTGGTAATTGTTGTTTGACTAATTTTATATAGTTGCTGGCTGACTTCAAAGTTGTGCACTGTTATTTTTGCTTCACTGTATAGTTTTTCAGATCTCTGCTGATGGTGTTTTTCCCTCCTCCCCCTATTTCTCTGTGTCTTAAGTTGGTATAACTGGTTTTACATCATGTGTGTTATCTGACTATCTCAAGGATTAGTTGCATAAAATTAGACCCTTGTAGTAACAGTCTGCATATCATTGCTGGAGCCTTCCTGTGTCCTGACAGAGTGCTCTTCAAACTATCTGGAGATATACAGAGCTGAGTATATTTTTCTGGCACTTCAGAATTGTGTACTGGTAATTGTTGTTTGACTAATTTTATATAATTGCTGGCTGACTTCAGAGTTGTGCACTGTTATTTTTGCTTCACTGTATAGTTTTTCAGATCTCTGCTAAAGGTGTTTTTCCCCCCTCCCCCTATTTTTATGTGTCTTAAGTTGGTATTACTTTTTTACATCCTGGGTGTTATCTGACTATCTCAAGGATTACTTGCATAAAATTAGACCCTCGTAGTAACAGCCTGCATATCATTGCTGGAGCCTTCCTGTGTCCTGACAGAGTGCTCTTCAAACTATCAGGAGATATACAGAGCTGAGTATATTTTTCTGGCACTTCAGAATTGTGTACTGGTAATTGTTGTTTGACTAATTTTATATAATTGCTGGCTGACTTCAGAGTTGTGCACTGTTATTTTTGTTTCACTGTATAGTTTTTCAGATCTCTGCTGAAGGTGTTGGTTTTCCCATACTCACCCTCCCTATTCCTGTCTTGTTGTTTAAATTTGTAGGCTTTTGCAGTTGTAGATTTGATCTGGGACACTCCCCCCAGTCCCATCTCTTTACCTCATTCTACCTAATAGACTCCTTCTGCACTTGTTTTTAGTCATTTTTAATTTAATTGCATGTTTAAACTATTTGGTCTAACATTGCTACATACTCAAGTGTGCTAGCTTGCACTGCATTTGAACTGATTTTACTGCTGTTTTAGTTACTTTTCTGTATATATATATATATATATATATATATATATATATATATATATATATATATATATATATATAAATACCTTTCCTGTAACTAGTGTAGTCCAGATTCAAATTTGCTGTATCCAGGACTGTATGTAAGCTTCTGAGCCCCCCAAGCTTTCTGTGTTGGAGGGAAGCCTTCTAGCTTATCAGTGGGAGTGGTAAGCACTAGGTTACCTATCTACCACATAAGGAATGGTTCTGGCCCAAAAATTGTAGTCATTGGCCATTCGGGCAGTTTTTCCATCTCTCTCAACTTTCTGATTTAAAAGCCTGCATTTGCACTTGTTTCCCCCCTTTCCTGTAACTAGTTTAGTCCAGAAACAAATTCTTAGTTTTAGCAGTTAAATTTGCGTATTCATGATCAGCACTTGTTCAGAACTTGTAAGCACTAAATAACCTAATAATTACTACAGCACTCAACCTTCCTCAATACCTGCAGGAAAACAGTTTTTGTACTTACTTAACTCACTTGCTTAGAGAAAAACAGCTCTTGTACTCACTTTCCTCACTTATCTAGAGGAAAATAGTTTTTTATTCAGGCATGTCCAAGGGTCAGCTCCCAGTGTTCTCTCCTGTCTATCTGATGAATCTGGGCATCTTGGGGCAATGTAGAAATTGCCTCATGTACACAGACAACCCAATCCTCCTACCACCCAACACTACAATCTGTGAGAGATGCACTTATCTAGCCAAACTGGAGGTAAAGCTCTCTCCAACCAAGACTGAACTTGACAGTCAAGAGGAGAAGGTAAACACTTGCACCACACCACACTCATCACGTAGTCTCACTAAATCTACACCACCAAAATCCACACATACAAACACAAAAACATTTGCGGAGGTTCTCAATAATAATCTGCTCAAGCAACTGAGACCTCCAAAGCAGAAATGCAAGCAACCTCCACCCCCCCACACAACCCAAATGACACATAGCCCACAGACTCAGTGTGCCACTCAACCACAGCCAATAAGGCAAAACAACGTACCTAACATACTAGTCATAGGTGACTCTATAGTCAGGCACACTGATGTCTCACTCACCAGGCTAAACAAGGAGAAGGTTACTGTCAGCTGCCTGTCAGGTGCCAGGATCCACCACATAACCCATACACTCAGGTCACTCTACAACGAGTACGAATATGACTCTGTCATTGTCCATGTTAGTGTAAACAACCTGAGACGTACCTCCCTGGACTACATGAAAAGAGACATGGAAGAGCTCTCCAATCTTGTAGCCCAGGCAGGTATGACCCTAGCCCTGAGTAGCATTCTGCCATCACTCAGAATTATGCCACAGTACAAGGACAAAATGATTGACTTCAACAATTGGCTAAGTTTCTTGTGCCATTCTAAAGGGATCCAGTATCTGTCTGCCTGGGATGACATGGTTGACAGACCATGATGCTTTGCCAGAGATGGCCTGCACCTGTCACTCCTGGGATTCCGGATACTGGCTAAGGTTCTTGCCGCCCCTATAGTGCCTTTTTTAGGCAAGGTTCAAATGACAAATTCACCACCATAACTGGAACAGGCAAGCAAAAACTGAGGGTGATGCTACTCAATGCTAGAAGTCTAAATCTCAAAATGCACTCACTCGAGGCACTCCTTAAAATGGAGAGCATTGATATCTGTGCAGTGACTGAGACCTCGTTCAAGGCTCCAGAGAACTCCCCTGCACTACCAGGCTATAACTCATACCACACTTTTTGGCATGTAACCTGGACTGGAACACCAAAGGTGGAGGTGTGTCCATATTCATTAAGGATAGCCACACCTCCAGGTTAATTGCGCAGCATAATGCAGACGAGGTTATCCAAGTGCAACTAACTCTGGGCAAAACTGCAATCCAAATTGTAGCATGCTACAGATCCCCCACCATGCCCCAGGATTCCCACTCCTCTTTTCTTGATGTACTGGAAAATATTAGGGTTCAACCAAACACCCTAATAATGGGTGATTTCAACTACCCCACCATTAACTGGGAAAACTACTCATGTACCAACTCCTTCGCTCAATGCTTTCTGGAATTCATAAACTCCAGTGCCCTGGATCAACTTATCCACATCCCCACCAGGGGCAACAATATCCCAGATCTAGTTATTACTAACATGAGTGACTGGTGTTCCACACCTGAAGTCAACACCTCATTGGTCTGATCCGACCATAAGCTAATTACCCTAGGTATCCACATCCTGCCCCACCCCCCATTAAGGAAACCATGGTAAAAAATTTCTCCAACTTCATGCTTCTTAAAACAGAAGTGGTGAACTTCATGATACCCAATACATTTACAACTACTGAATCCTACACAATTGCACTTTATAAGCACTTACATGAGTGCATGGATCGTGGTATCCCTAATAGAACCAAGTTGCTATCCTCCAAAAAAATGAAGCCAATCTGGTGGTCCCCTGCCATAAATAAACTGTACAGCAGAAGGAAGAAACTGTTGCAAAAGAGTAAAATCCCATGAGTGGAGGAGCTCTCTGGTCAACTTCAGTAAGAAGCTGCGATCCCTGATAAAATCCTCCAAAGCTAGTTACGAAAACAAAATTGCCACTGATTCTAAAGACAACCACTAAGCATTCTATAGCTATGTCAAGAATCTCAGTGGCAACACTCAGATCTGCTCTGAGTTACAGCACTATGGCACTAAATATACACACCTAACTGATATTGCCAACATCCTGGCAGATAAGTTCAGTGCTAACTTTACCCCCTCTCACCCCCTAAAGAGCCCATCTCTATACCGGAAGAATGCAAAGTTCCTGTAATCACGGCTGCACAGGTAAAAACCACACTTTCCAAAGCCAAGAACACAGCATCCATGGGACCAGACAACATCCCAGGCTGCAGTCTACACAAACAACAGAATGAACTGGCACCCCACCTAAGTACCATGTTCAATCATAGCCTCACCTCAGGCTTTGTGCCTGCTGAATGGCACACATAGGTTAAAAGGTTAGTACTAAGCTAACTGTCCTTGTGAGCCATTTTAAGCCTAGCCAATTATCCCTTGTGAGACTCAAACCCTGTACCTTGTGTTTGTAAGGCAAACACTTTAAACATTAGGCCACCCTCCCAACCCCAAAATATACATCTTCAATCTGTAAAGCTCTTTCCTGTGGTGAGAATCAAACCTTGCACCTTGTGTTTGAAAGGCATATACCTTAACCGCTGTACCACTTGGCATTTCAGGTAAAGCAGATGGGGCTTTGGTTTAATATCTCATCTGAGAGTCATCACACTCAAATGCAATATCTCCCTTATACTGACTGCAATATCAACAATCATTCTTACCTAGTATGGGAGTAGAACCACAATCTTCTGCACCAAAGGTGAGTGTGCTATCAATTGTACCACTGATGCTATTTTCCAGCGACGGTTATCCCACTCCACAAGGGGGGAGCCATCATGGACCCCGGGAACTACCACCCCATTAGCCTAATGAGCCTGGTCTGCAAGGCCATGGAACGTATCATCATGGAACTTATAAACCAAGACATTGGTAACCTCCAAACTCTGGACCCCACCCAGTTCGGGTTTGTAAAAGGCAGATCATGTCTCCTAAACCTGATAGACTTCTTTGAAGCAGTCACCAAAGCCGTAGACAAGGGTAAGGTGGTTCACATAGCCTATCTAGATCTTGCCAAGGCTTTCAACACCATCCCCCACTCTGTAATTATAGATAAACTCACTAAACTAGATATAAATTCCTATGTCACAAGATGGGTTGCCAACTGGCTCACTGACAGAACCCACACTGTGAAAGTCGCAGACTCCAAATCTGACTTCAGACCAGTGACAAGTGGAGTACCACAGGGTTCAGTCCTGGGTCTGATGCCTGGTGTCAAAGCCATGGCCTCAAGCTCAATGTCACAAAGTCCATTGTCATCCCCTTTGGTAAAAACTCTGTACCCATGAACTGCAACATAGGCGGTAGTATACTTAACACCGAAAGTGTGATAAGAGACCTTGGGACACAGGTGGACAGTAGTCTCTCCTTTGATAAACACATCGCCACAGTGGTCAGGAAATCCTTCTACATGGCACACCTCATCACAAAAGGTTTCTCATCCAGAAAAAAATAGGTCATTGTTCCCCTCTTCTCATCACTCATTAGACCCATTATAGAGTACAACGCCCCTTTTGGTATGTACCTCACGAGACATCTACAACAACTGGAAAGGCTGCAGAAATACCTCACAAAGAGGATTACTGGCCTCAAACAGATGCCCTATGCAGATCGTCTCAAAAAACTCCAGCTTTACTCCATCGCATATCGCCTACTCAGAGGTGATCTCTGCCTAACATACAAAGCTATGTCAAACCCAGAGCTGTTGGACATGCTCCACTTAAGGAAATCCCAGTTCCTCTGAGCTACAAACTTTAGGGACCTAAGCCTTGTCACCACAATAAACAGAACATGCCGGAGGGATAGATTCCTGTCCCAGAGACTTCCCATACTCTGGAATAAACTACCTATCTATACCAAACAAAGCTCCTCATTAGCACTCTTCAAGAAAAATCTTGATGATTGGACGGGAAATAGGAAATTCACCCCGGGGATCACCTCTGTGGCTCTGCTCGACAGTGGCACAGGAAAATAATTTTCTTGGGTGGCAAAAGCCAGGGTACCTTTTTGGCTGGGCTTGTATAGGCCCCAGGGCCGACAGCATAGTACCGACCTATGAACCTATAATCTATTCAGAAAACCAACGAGGGTTAACTTATTACTCCACAGTAAAAGTCTACATCCTACAAAAACCAAGTATAATGTAGTGAAGTCCCAAGGCTATAGATTAGCTAGAATTACCACAGAGATGGAACCATTTTTGAGAAACCTGAACAACATAGAGAATGATTTTCTAGTGAGTGGCTACGAAAGTCAGATGTTAAAAAACATCCTGAAACCCATTATAGAACTGAAAAGGACTGAAGCACCTTCACTCAACCTCCCCAGTAGAAAAATGTTAAGTAATTCCACAGGGAATATCAAATGCAAAAATAGCTGCATCCTGACATACACTTTGGATTATCACAGTATCAAAAATATTATTGAAGAAAACTGGGACATTGTCACAGGAAACCCTTTTCTGATTAACATCTTAGGTGAAGCCCCATCATTTGTTTATAGGAAGGCCAGGAACATTAGAAGTTTTGTTGAATTTAAACCTAGACCATATGAGAAAAGCACTAAAAGATGTGAAACTAATTGTACATTTTGTATATTTATACAGCAAGGTGATAGCTTTTATTGCCCTTATTTAAATAAAATCATTAAAACCAG
Source organism: Protopterus annectens (assembly GCF_019279795.1). Classification (NCBI taxonomy): domain Eukaryota; kingdom Metazoa; phylum Chordata; order Ceratodontiformes; family Protopteridae; genus Protopterus; species Protopterus annectens. The sequence goes on along the minus strand of NC_056750.1, from coordinate 826,175,158 downwards.
TGCAGGGGGTGACTGTTACACTACAAAAGTAATTTACAGGGTACAGTGCAATGAATGTGATGCATTCTATGTGGGCAAGACTGTAAATAAACTCAAGCGTAGGATTTCATGTCATGTGTCAGAAATCTGCACTGGATGTAAAAATAATGCACTAGCCAAGCACCTTTCTCTTCATAAAAAACACACAGGTTTTAAGTTCCAGATCCTGGATCGCATAGACATGGGTGATCTTGAAGGAGACATCCCGAATATTCTGGAGAAAGATGAACTTATGTGGCAATTAAAGCTGAACTCTTTTAGGAAGCCTGGCGTAAACTACTACTGTTCAATTAAAAGTGCACTGGAA
>NC_056750.1:826137343-826174312 GCF_019279795.1 Protopterus annectens | reverse complement strand
TAGAAGGGTGGGCTGAGAGAGACCTAACAAGGATATTTGAAGTAGATGTTTGCTATGACAAACTGCAGTGAAGGATTTAGATAAGTCTAAATATAAGATGGAGACTAGTCTGCTGTTAGCTCTAGCTTTATTGACAGCACCTACAGAAGTTAAAAGTGCAGTGTTAGTATTATGGGAGGGATGGAAACCATGTTGTTGTGGAGGATAGGAGGTCTTCCTGTAGGAGATAATTTAGCAATTGTCTTTTAATACATTTTTCAAGTGTTTTAGAGAGGGGGATAAGATTGTTATCGGTACAAGGTTAGTCATGCCTGTTGAAGTTCCTCCTTTCTGCAGAAAGATAACGTATGTCTTTTTCAAGAGAGAGGGGATATGGGATGCCTGGATTGACCTACTTATAAGGAATGAGACAGGGTAGGGATTGATATTGGTTGCTAGTTTAAGGTATTTGCTTGGAAGGTCATCAGCTGAAGTAGAGCTTGGTTTCAGTTTGTTTAAGAGTGTTTTCATATCGGAAGTGTGCACAGGTTTGAAGGTGAAAATAGATGTGGGGATACATGACTGCTGGGCAGGGTTAGGATTAGATGTTGGGGAATCTTTGGTTAGAGATGCTTACTGTTTATGAAATAAGAATTGAATTGTATTACAGTTTCGAATGACGAGTTTTTGGGAGAGGTGTTGAGGTTGAATGTATGGTTGGGATGCAAGACTTTTTTTAATGGCTGTCAAGAATTTTTTAGGGTTGTGTTTACTATTATTCTGAAAGTTATTATACTATAGGTTTTTTTTGCCTTCATTTTTAGTACAATTGTAAAGAAGTTTTCAAGATATTGTGTTGTTTTATATTTTTCTTTCTTTGCTTTTTTTCTCTAACTTACATTAGCATTTTACTATTTTTGAATAGCCAAATTGCATTATTTGTTTTTAGTCTCTACCTTCTAGGAGGTACAAGGCTATATAGAATATTCAGGAACGTTGTATTTAATTCATTTACAGCATCATCTAAGGGGAGGATTTTTAGGAAGTTCCATTTAATAGATTACAGGTTAGTAATGAACATTTCTGGGTTAAACTTGGAAAGGTTAAGTATTGTTTTATAAAAATGCTGTTTAAGTGGATGTATGAGATGTCTGGCTGTATAGATTGGGAGATGATCACTGACACCGTCAGACATGGCACCTGAAGTGATGTATTTGCTAGGGTCTCATACTAGGATCCAGTCTAATTGGGAATTTGATGTCTTGCTATAATGCACGGGGCTATTAATTAGTTGTGTAAAACCAAATATGTTCACACTAGATGTAGGGGAGTTAGAGTTTATGTCCAACCAACTGACCTTCACATCGGGTCTATATTATATTGTCGACAGATGAAAATGTTGACTCTGAAAATGTTCCAGCAGAAAGAAATCGATTGGCCATTCTCTTACACCTGCCCTTTCCCTGACTGCAGTGCAGTCTTGGAGTTAGACTATTTAAAGACACAGGAAACAGCCCCAATACTAAATAGACTCGCCGTCACAAAATGAAAATAATGAAACAGCAGCAAACGGTAGTCTAACCACGACCAACAATGTAACAATCCAAGTAACAGTCCAAATGAACCACTCACAGAATCTTCGTAGTAAAGATAAAATGTTTTTAATCCATGGAAGAACAGAATAAGCGCTTTCGCGTAGGATCACCTACGCTTCTTCAGATATAAAATCATATAAAAACTCTCCCTATTTTATATCAAATAAGGCGGGAAGAGTGAATATAAATTAACAAACAATCATTCAATCAATCAATTATTTTAATTGTGAAACCTTGCCAACAGTTAATATCGCTGTATCAACAGTATCCTAAACATAGACCCAACTTGATCATAGCGTAAACAAATGAATATATATGAACGTTGCTTTTAAACACTATCCTTCATTATGATCACACTAAACTATTTGCAATAATTTCTAAATGCATAATGCTGTAAATTTCTTGATTTCATCGTAAACAGCAATAAAATACGCATTGAAGTTCCGTGCATAAGGAATGTCAAATGCAAGACTGCGATATCAATGCATTAAGCCAAACAGTGGATGTTGTCACTTTTATAAATATAAAATTTGTTGCACATATATCAAGTTGAAACAACATTTGGCAAAACATATTTGTGTAACGGATTACGCCTAATAAAGATCTCTCCCTTTTCTTGTAACAATAAATGCTAGATGATCATTGTTAAATGCCTAGACTCAGCATAAATAATTCCACCCAGGCAACCAATAGATCGACATTATTGCAGAGCCTGATGTAACCATCAAGCACATAAATAGAGTTACTATAAATTTATTGTTACCTTAATGTACCCTGATTCTTATGACTTAGATAAACAACGCATATACTTAGAATAAACAATGTTTTTTGTGTGTCATCTATTGCAGGAAGCACCTGAAAAGCATCTTGCAACTAATAATCCATTATGCGAAGTTACGCTGTTGCGTGGAATAAAGTGCGCAGTGGGAATCACTTGTTAGGTGCTACTTCCTATCGTACTTTCAATCTCAAGAGGCGTTATTCACTGAATTATGTGGCGACAACTGTGTGTAAACAGATAACGTTCAACAAATTAAAATGCCTTAATCTGAATCAAAATCAAAATCTTATGTCCATATATATATATATATATATATATATATATTTGTATAACTGAAATATTGCAACTATGATATATATCAATAAATGCTTGACAAAATGATTGCCTCAATGTCATATCAACAAGTGTATGTATATATGATATTGTTATGACCTGTAACGCATGCAGTTATCCACATGTATTATTAGAATACGGGATGGAATGAGGGTCCTAAAAATGGGGGCACATTTACATCCAGGTCTGAATAACTTTATTTCTATTAAACCTATACTCTAAATGCACTCAATTATATGTACAGTTTTGAATCTTCCATTCTTTATGATTTTTAAGGGTTAAATCTGTTCTCATCATGCTGAAGGGAGATAATGTTGAAGTTTAGAAGTTTTTGGCCGATTTATATTGGTCAATAGCTATGATTATATAGACATTCATATTGCATGAAGACACTCATATTATATGAAGATACACTAATACATGAAGATTCATTATGCTATTGAAGTTTACAAATATTTTTCTACATTGTTTTAATGTTTCACAGCATTATGGTCCCCCTAAATAATTTTTAGGACCCTCATTCCATCCTGTATTCTAATAGTACATGTGTTAAAATTAATATAGGCATATACACATGTCCTATATATTTTTACAACAGTAAATATTTATATTCTATTAGTAAGATATATCCGCAAGATATATATGTTATTATCAGCTATGGTTAGACTTATGTTTTTTATATATATAGTTTACATTGATATGTCACACCAGAATTACAGGTGTTACACTAGTGAACTATTATTATTATCATTATTATTGTTTTTTAAGCGCAATTATACAGGTTTATACAATCATAATTTTTTATATAGAGTATTTTAGTGAACTATGTTCATGAACCTGTAAGGACTTATGCCAGTATCAATTTTTATGGGCTTTGGGTCTATACATATGGATAACTGCATGCGTTACAGGTCATAACAATATCATATATACATAAACTTGTTGATATGACATTGAGGCAATCATTTTGTCAAGCATTTATTGATATATATCTATATATCATAGTTGCAATATTTCAGTTATACAAATATATATATATGGACATAAGATTTTGATTTTGATTCAGATTAAGGCATTTTAATTTGTTGAACGTTATCTGTTTACACACAGTTGTCGCCACCTAATTCAGTGAATAACGCCTCTTGAGATTGAAAGTACGATAGGAAGTAGCACCTAACAAGTGATTCCCACTGCGCACCTTATTCCACGCAACAGCGTAACTTCGCATAATGGATTATTAGTTGCAAGATGCTTTTCAGGTGCTTCCTGCAATAGATGACACACAAAAAACATTGTTTATTCTAAGTATATGCGTTGTTTATCTAAGTCATAAGAATCAGGGTACATTAAGGTAACAATAAATTTATAGTAACTCTATTTACGTGCTTGATGGTTACATCAGGCTCTGCAATAATGTCGATCTATTGGTTGCCTGGGTGGAATTATTTATGCTGAGTCTAGGCATTTAACAATGATCATCTAGCATTTATTGTTACAAGAAAAGGGAGAGATCTTTATTAGGCGTAATCCATTACACAAATATGTTTTGCCAAATGTTGTTTCAACTTGATATATGTGCAACAGATTTTATATTTATAAAAGTGACAACATCCACTGTTTGGCTTAATGCATTGATATCGCAGTCTTGCATTTGACATTCCTTATGCATGAAACTTCAATGCGTATTTTATTGCTGTTTACGATGAAATCAAGAAATTTACAGCATTATGCATTTAGAAATTATTGCAAATAGTTTAGTGTGATCATGATGAAGGATAGTGTTTAAAAGCAACGTTCATATATATTCATTTGTTTACGCTATGATCAAGTTGGGTCTATGTTTAGGATACTGTTGATACAGCGATATTAACTGTTGGCAAGGTTTCACAATTTAAATAATTGATTGATTGAATGATTGTTTGTTAATTTATATTCACTCTTCCCACCTTATTTGATATAAAATAGGGAGAGTTTTTATATGATTTTATATCTGAAGAAGCGTAGGTGATCCTACGCGAAAGCGCTTATTCTGTTCTTCCATGGATTAAAAACATTTTATCTTTACTACGGAGATTCTGTGAGTGGTTCATTTGGACTGTTACTTGGATTGTTACATTGTTGGTTGTGGTTAGACTACCGTTTGCTGCAGTTAGACTATTTAGTTAGGGGGTGGGGGGCATAGCCCTCCATGTTGGGGGGTGTGGGGGTGAAGCCCCACACTTAAATACATTTGTTTTTGTGTAGCTTTGGTGTTTGGCCAGTCAGTGATTTGGCCGTTCACTAATTTTGTAGCTCGACATTTTGGTGTCAAATAAGTCAAGTCAGAGTCAACATTTTCACCTGTCGACAATATAATAAGACCCTTCACATCACCTAGTAATATTATTTCTTATGGAATTCCTATGGCTATCCAATGTGGGATATTTTCCAGTATAGCTATATTGTCACCAGAAGGGATGTAAAGAACACTAATACATATTTGTTTATAACTGTATAACTTCAGGAAAGTAATAAGAAGCTCTGCTGAACTGAATTTTGATACTGGTTTCTTGTAAGAGGAAATACGGTAGCTGCTAGGAAATATTAAACAATATCACCTTTCCTCTTTATATGGTCATTACGGATGATATTACAGCTGGGTAGTGTAATTTTGGTGTCGTTAATGCTAGGTTTAAGTCAAGTTTCAGTTACAGCAAGAATATTAGGATTATGTTAGATCAGTGATAGCAAACCTTTTGGGTTTGGTGTGTCAAAAATTCGGAAAATGCCTAACTTGACTCTGCTGGTGTGTCGTCCACCCCACAAAACAAAAATAAATTAAAAAAATCAAATCAAATAAAATAAATAAATAAAAATAAATAAAACAGCATAGCTCTCAATACGTCAGGAATAAATCTCAACAGAATCAGGGACAACTCTAGAAATAAGATACATGGACAGTTTTAAACTACTAGTGCTATTAATTGAGACACTATCAGAAAAATTAATGTGAATTAATATACATTTTATGAAGTAAAATAAGTCTAATTTTTGTCATTATTAAGTGTAAAAAGTCACCAGTTTTAGGAGGGATTAAGAGGGACAGTTGAGAGGAATGTAAAACAGAACACACTTAGAAATGCAGACTACCTGCCCTTTGCAGAAGTGTAACCACAAAGAGAAATCAAAGTCAGCACTGCCCTTTGCAGACTGTATCGAGACAGTATACCGAAGTAGTCTTTGTGGTTAATAACTTCCTTACCTCTGCAGCAGTGTTGGTGAACTGGCTTCTGGCAAAAAATAATTTATTGCACTTCACATGAGCAACAAATGCAAAAGCAGTGTCTTTGGTAACTTGGGTGTCGGTGATTTTTGGTGCGTCACCCAAAATTTTGTGGCATGTCACCTTCGACACTTGTGTCATAGGTTCACCATCATTGTGTTAGATAATCCTGGCATGTAGTTCAGCAATTTTATTTCTTATGCATTTAACATTTACGGCAGAATATAAATTTATAACTAGTGACATGCAACAGGGATCAGTACTGGGCCTCTCCTGTTTTGTATTTATTTTGTAGACATTCAGGACAATATCCTGCAAGTATGATGCACTGTTACCGCTCATTCACTGATACTAAACAACTTCAGCAAGGGCTAGAATATGAACATATCTGGTGTACTGAAAACAGTCTCAAGCCAAATACAAAAAAGTGCAGCTTAGCATTCGCAAAAAAAAGCTTTTCCAACTTCATATGTCATAAACAGTGCTCATCTTCTGACAGCTATAGTCATAAAAGACCTGTATAATTATGTGGGTGATGACCCTCTCATCATGTTTCCACCACAGTCAGGAAATCCTTCTATCTGGTCCAGTTAATTTACAAGAGAGTATCTTCAAGATTTGAAACAGTCATCCTACCCCTGTAGCCTTCCCTTATCAGAACTGTCACTGAATAAATGCCCTCCATGATATGTTGCTCAACTGAACTTATTGTTAGCACTAAATAAGGTACAAATTACTACAGTGCTCAACCTTCCTCATTACCTAGAGGAAAACAGTTTTGTACTCACTTTCCTCACTTGTCTAGAGGAAAATATTGTTTATCCAGGCATGTCCAAGGAACAGCTCCCGGTGTTCTCTCCTGTCTACCTGATGAATTTGGACATCTTGGGGCAATGCAGCAATTGCCTCATGTACACCAACAACCCTCTCCTCCTACCATCCAACACTACAACCTGTGAGAGATGCACTTATCTAGCCAAACTGGAGGCAAAGCTCTCTCCAACCAAGACTGAACTTGACAGTCAAGAGGAAAAGGTAAACACTTGCACCACACCACACTCATCACATAGCCCACTAAGCCTACACCACCAAAATCCACACATAGGAACATAAAAACATTCACAGAGGCTATCAATAATAATCTGCTCAAGCAACAGAGACTGCCAAAGCAGAAACGCAAGCAACCACCACCCCCCCAACACAACCCAAATGACACATAGCCCACAGACTCAGTGTGCCACTCAACCACAGCCCATAAGGCAAAACAATGTACCCAACACACTAGTCATAGGTGACTCTATAGCCAGGCACACTGATATTCCACTCACCAGGCTAAACAAGAAGAAGGTTACTGTCAGCTGCCTGTTGGGTGCCAGGATCCGCCACATAACCCATGTACACAGGTCACTCCACAACAAGTACAAATATGACTCTGTCATCATCCATGTTGGTGTGAATGACCTGAGATGTACCTCCCTGGACTACATGAAAAGAGACATGGAAGAGCTCTCTGATCTTGTAGTCCAGGCAGGTATGACCCTAGCCCTGAGTAGCATCCTGCCATTGCCCAGAATGATATCGCAGTACAAAGACAAAATGATTGACTTGAACAATTGGCTAAGCTTCTGGTGTCATTCTAAGGGGATCCAGTATCTGTCTGCCTGGGATGACATGGTCGACAGGCCACAATGATTTGCCAGAGATGGCCTGCACCTGTCACCCCTGGGATTCCGGATACTGGCTAAGGCTCTTGCCACCCCTATAGTGGCTTTTTCAGGCAAGGTTCAAATGACAAATTCACTACCATAACAGGTACAGGCAAGCAAAAACTGAGAGTAATGCTACTCAATGCTAGAAGTCTAAACCTCAAAATGCACTCACTCGAGGCACTTCTTAAAATGGAGAACATCAATATCTGTGCAGTGACTGAGATCTGGTTCAAGGCTCCAGAGAGCACCCCTACATTACCAAGCTATAACTCATACCATACCTTTCGGCCATCTAACCTGGACCGGAACATCAAAGGCAGAGGTGTGTCCATATTCATTAAGGATATCCACACCTCCAGGCTAGTTGCCCAACATAATGCATCCGTGATTATCCAAGTGCAACTAACTCTGGGCAAAACTGCAATCCAAACTGTAGCTTGCTACAGATCCCCCACCATGTCCCAGGATTCCCACTCATCTTTTCTTGATATACTTGAAAATATTAGGGTCCAACCAAACACCAGAATAATGAGTGATTTCAACTACCCCACCATTAACTGGGAAAACTACTCATGTACCAACACCTTTGCTCAACGCTTTCTAGAATTCATAAATTTGAATGCCCCGGATCAACTTATCTACATCCCCACAAGGGGCAACAATATCCTATACCTAGTCATTACTAACATGAGTGACTGGTGTTCCACACCTGAAGTCAACTCCTCGTTGGTCATATCAGACCATAAGCTAATCACCATAGATATCCACATCCCGCCCCCACCCCCCATTAAGGAAACCACTGTAAAAATTTTCTCCAAAGCCAACTTCATACTTCTCAAGACAGAAGTAGTGAACTTCGCAACACCCACGCAGACGGACAATATAGTTACGACTGCTGAATCCTACACAAATGCGCTCTATAAGCACTTACACGAGTGCATGGATCATGCTATCCCTAACAGAACCAAGACTCTATCCTCCAAGAAAAGGAAGCCAATATGGTGGTCCCCTGCTATAAACAAACTCTACAACAGGAGGAAGAAACTGTTGCAAAAGAGAGTAAATTCCCATGACTGGAGGAGATCCCTGGTCAGCCTCAGTAAGAAGCTGAGATCCCTCATAAAATTCTCCAAAGCTAGCTATGAAAACAAGATTGCCACTGATTCCAAGGACAACCACAAAGCATTCTATATCTATGTCAAGAATCACAATAGCACCACCCAGATCTGCTCTGAGTTACAGCACAATGGCACGAAAATTACAGAACTAACTGATATTACCAACATCCTGGCAGATAGGGTCAGTGCTACCTTTACCCCCCCACCCCCCCCTAAAGGGCCCATATCTATACAGGAAGAATGCAGAGTCCCTGTAATCACAACTACCCAGGTAAAAGCTGCACTCTCTAAAGCCAAAAACACAGCATCCATGGGACCGGAGAACACCCCAGGCTGCGTTTTACACAAACCTCAGAATGAACTGGCTCTCCACCTAAGCACCATGTTCAGTCATAGCCTCACATCAGGCTTTGTGCCCACTGAATGGTGCACAGCAACAGTTATCCCACTCCACAAAGGGGGAGCCACCACGGACCCCGGGGACTATCACTCTATTAGCCTGACGAGCCTGGTCTGCAAGGCCATGGAACATATCATCATGGAACTCATAAACAAAGACATTGGTAACCTCCAAACTATGGACCCTACCCAGTTCGGGTTTGTGAAAGGCAGATCATGTCTCCTGAACCTGATCAACTTCTTTGAAACAGTCACCAAAGCCGTAGACAAGGGTAAGGTGGTTCACACAACCTATCTTGACCTCGCCAAGGCTTTCAACACCACCCACCATTCTGGAATTATAGATAAACTCACTAAACTAGGTATAAATCCCTACATAACAAGATGGGTTGCCAAATGGCTCAGTGAAAAAACCCACACTGAGAAAATTGCAGACTCCAACTCTGACTTCAAATCAGTGACAAGTAGAGTACCAGAGGGTTCAGTCCTGGGTCCTCTCCTGTTTGTTATCTACTTCTCTGAAGTACAGGTTGACACAAAAGGTCTCTGGCTAATGAAGTTCACAGATGACTGTAAATTAGGTGCTATAGTCGACTGCCCAAATGACGTGGACATCCTACAGAAGGGCCTCACTGAGACAGATGCCTGATGTCAGAGCCATGGCCTCAGGCTCAATGCCAAAAAGTGCATTGTCATCCCCTTTGGTAAAAACTCTGTACCCATGAACTACCACACAGGAGGCAGCCTACTTAACGCCGAATGTGTGATAAGAGACCTTGGGACTCAAGTGGACATTTGTCTCTCCTTTGATAATCACATCGCCACATTATTCAGGAAATCCTTTTATGTGGCACACCTCATCATGAAAGGGTTCTCATCCAGGAAAAAAGAGGTCATTGTTCCCCTCTGGGGTGGGAGGATGGCATAATGGTTAAGGTGTTTACCTTGGAGACACAAGGTGCAGGGTTTGATTCTCACATAGGGCAACTGGCTAGGCTTAAAATGGCTCACAAGGGCAGTTAGCCTAGTACTAATCTATGAACCTTTACTCGGCTCTCATTAGACCCATTACAGAGTACAATGTCCCTTTTGGAATGTACCTCACAAGACATCTGCAGCAGCTGGAAAGGCCACAGAAGTACCTCACAAAGAGGATTACCAGACTCAAACAGATGCCCTATGCTGACCATCTCAAAAAACTCCAGCTTTACTCCATAGCATATCGCCTACTCCAAGGTGATCTCTGCCTAACCTACAAAGGTATGTCAAACCCAGAGCTGTTGGACATGCTACACCTAAAGAAATCCCAATCTCTCCAAGCTACATGCTCTAGGAACCTAAACCTTGTCACCACAATAAACAGAACATACTGGAGGGATAGATTCCTGTCCCAGAGACTTCCCATACTCTGGAACAAGCTACCAATCTATGTCAAGCAGAGTTCCTTATCAGCGCTATTCAAGAAAAACCTTGATGTGTGGACGGGAAATAGGAAATTCACCCCGGGGATCACTTCTGTGGCTCTGCTTGACAGGGGCACAGGAAAATAACTTTCTGGGGTGGTGAAAGCCAGGTAAACTTGTTGTCTAGGCTTACATAGGCCCTTGGGCCAATAGCTAGTACCTACCTATGAACCTATGAAAGGGCCCAGAGACTTTTAGAGGCTGCACTCCCTTCGTCAATCCTAGTTGATTCGTATTACTCTCCTTTAAACTCATTAGCACGCTGGGTGCTTTCAGGTCACCTGTGTCTTTCTTTTTAAGCAATAAAAGACCAAGTCCTAACTGACCTCCTATTTCTTCATGAAACCTGTGGCTCTGCAAATGCTGTCACTAGGAAGCAAGTCTACACCAACAAATAAATATGACTGGATGGAGGAACATATTCTAAACTCAATATATTCCCAGCCAATGGAATGAGTTACCACTACAGGTTAAGCAAAGTTTTACTTTGGTTACCTTTAACATTAATCTTGATTTCTGGGTGGGTAGACACAGCATTACACCAGAGTTGCCATGCACATCCTTAATTTCATAGGTAAGCATTGTAAAGGTTGGCAAGAGCTTGGTGTGTCTGCTGAAAGGTTTATGGCAAGGCATCTCATGGTCTCTCTGGTCCCTTGCCTGGCTTTGTTCATACATTCCTATGTAAGGTTCAGTTCTGTCAACAACACTGTTGTCCACCTTCATCAATAAAGTCCATGCAGACCAGCACAATCTGCCAATAATTCTATATGAAGATGAGATGGTAATATACTAATCAAGCCAGTCCCTCTGTACAACTAAAAAATAGCACAAGATCTAGGATTACTCTCAAATTAGTCTCAAACTAGCGAAGAAAAAATAAACTCAACTTAGACATAAAAAAAATCAGTGCTCTTTGGAGCACAGTAAAAACTATTATGGGCTCAGCATAACTGAAACATAATTCGCAACAAACAAGAAGCCATTGAAATAATTAAATGTTTCTCTTACCTTGGAACTAGGGTATACCAGAATTTTAATTTTCAGAAAAATATAAAGGTCACAAGGTTTGAATGATGGTGTTCTTTATTTCTGGGTGTTTTCATCACTGAATCATTATTGATAAAGATCAGAAAGCAGATGCGTTCCCAGTATTGCTGCAATCCATGTGATGCATCGTCTTGTATGAGAACTTAAATCACTTTGGTGTTTCTCCGTAGCAATGCAGCTTGCCTTCTAGTTATCAATGAAAATTCTGAGTGATGAGAACAGGTTGTACTGTACATCACTCGGCCTGATAACATAGGTGAAAAGCAGGTTTAGGGCTATCACTGCTAAAGGGCCTTAAGACAAACAAGGAGTGTCTTGTACACACATACATATTACAAAGTAAAGCGGCATAAAAGTCACAACATAAACTTTCTCAATAAATATACCTTTATAATTATTCATTTTTTTATTTATTCATATTTGTTTACCGGCATCACTGATCACTATTGAACAATTTCAGGTTCAGCCAAGGTGAAATAAAACTAAATACAGCAGTAATAGAGTAGCTCGCACTAGTTATATAGACAAACTGTACAGTGAACAGAGTGTAATGCACAATGAAGCAGAGTATAAGGTACAATATATAAGATATATTCTCAAGCATATAACTTAGAAATATACATCTGTCACAAACATTACAATACAGGAACAGAGACTTGCTCTAAAGCATAAAGCAACTCCCATTTTTTTAAGCAACTATCTTCTGGGAGAAGGCTGTCCTCAAGATTCTAATGAGAAACACGTATGATCAAATGACGGGCAACTTTCTGTTTTTGAATTCACAATCAAGAAGAACATGATGTACCACTTGACATCTGCAGTGGCTGATATGTGGTGTGACGTGTGTGGGGGTGGGGAGCTTCTAAAAATTACAGCTGACAGACAAAAACTTTTTTAGGATAATCACATTTTATTAAGTAAGTTATACCGTTTTTATAAAGTCAGAATGAATATAAGTGTCACAAAATGTAACATGGATCTTGATGAGTTCACACATAGCTAAGAAAATGCTTTCTCTAACTTAAGTTCACACTACATTAAATCTCCTTTAAGAGTCACTGGTTCATAGGTTAATTTGCAAAGTTAACAAACAATTGGCTTTTAAGAAGTTTGGTTGCTACAATAGCAGCATATTGATACTTTCTGCTTCTCAAATATGCATCAAGATTATTTTTGAAGGATATAAACGACTGACCTGCTCTTACTCAATAATCTTGAAAGATACAGCGTATTATCACTGGTCATACTTGTTTATTATTGGCATTTACATTTAGTATTAGGTCTCTGGTTCTGGTGACAACTCCTTTATAAAGGTTCATCCTAGGCATGGACTTTCATAATATCAAATACTGCTGGATCAAACATTAGCTTATACACCAAGATGTCACCTGTAAAAAGGTTATAAAACACAATAAAGTTACAAGATTTTCTGCATGCTTAAAGTTTTCCACCCCAGTAAGGATCATTTACTTTCATCAAGTTGTTTTTAGTAGCTTGTATGAGGGCTACAGGATGCTGATTATATTCCATAATGGGTGTAGTGGTCTTTGCTCTGCGCAGTGATTAGAAATGACCTTCAAAATTAGATAGACTACAAATATGTTTTACTGACTTTGGTAAATATACCCTGGGATTCAATAACCTCTGTGTAGTCTTTGCATGAAGCCTACACAGAGTTTATGTGTTTGAGCAGCAGCACTTCATGAATAGTCATGCCACGGCTCACCTTCAGACATAAGCAACCATGGTTTCATAGCAGCCAGGAAACCATATAAAGCAACACGGATAGTGAACTTAGTTACAGCATAGCAAACTGGGTTAGCAGGATTGTGCAGAATGCCACAAGGACCACCAGGGTTTTCATATATTAATGTATTATGTTGTAGGGGCAGGACAGTGTATGTGTACATTCCAGCATACTGCCTAGCGGGATTGTATGGAATGCTACATGTATCACCAGGGTTTTTCATATATTACTGTATTATGTTGTGGGGATAGAACAGGATAGTGCATGTGTACACTCCAGCATACTGGGCTAGCAGAATTGCGTGGAAGGCAACACGGATAGTGAACTTAGTTACAGCATAGCAAACTGGGTTAGCGGGATTGTGTGGAATGCCACATGGACTACCATGGTTTTTCATATATTAATGTACATGTTGCAGGCACAGGACAGGACAGTGTATATAGTGCTGAGTATTGTGGAATCCCATTCCAGACAGTCTGTACAAGCTGTGTCAATGATCTGTAAGGGTACATGGACTGCCACTTATAAGAAACAGTTATGGGACGTGTGTTTATTGAATAGGGACACACAGATGAAGTTTAGGGATGAACACTGGGAAGGAGGACAAATGTAAAAGGAAGACAGTTATAGCAGGAACACTAATCACATCTTCACATAGCACAATACAGATTTCATAGTTACAAATGCATATGATGTGACTGTCACACAAGGTGACATAACAGTGGAAGATGTCTGTGTGATATAAGCATTCAGACATGAACAATGGAAAGGACATGTATCAGACATGAACAATGGAAAGGACATGTATCATGGATGTTAAATATAATTGGGGTTGTGTGTCTATTGTAAAGCTGTGCAAACTGATTTGCCTGAGTATGCCTGTATTGTCAGCAGAGGCTTCCAACAAGTAGAACACAGATATAGGCTCATGGCCAACAGTAAAACCATTACACACAATCATGGACAATGTCAGAATAATAACACCAGTAATACCCATGTCTCTGGCACAACATATATTTTTCTGAGTTAGCATAGATGATTCTGCACCAATACACTTGTACAACTATTAGTACATGTCAGCAATCTTTGTGTTGAATCAAGCACACTCTCCTGACACTAACATGTGCAGGAGATGTGAGGAGACACACTTGACATTATGAGTACTACAGACTAGTTGACCGGTGTGCAAGGCAGAGATATATATGGTACAATCTGCACTGTCATGAATGTAAACCATACTATCAATTTCAATAAACAGCTATGTATGTCATGACTGCATCACTGAAACAAATATCACACATGCATGTGGTATTACACCTTGATCGGGTTCCGTGCCATCAAACAGTAATGTTTATGCAAAAAAACTAATACCCAGGTATGCACAAATAGATGTGTGACAGCTCACAGTGACAAAGGTTGTACACTTCAGTTAGACATAATTGGAATATGTGTATGGAGGGACATGAGGAAAGGTGCAATGTACTCAGGTATTGGTGTGATGAAGGCTGTGAACTATGAAGGTATTATGATCTGTCATGTGGCTGTCCTGCAGATACTCAGTAGTTGTGTTACATACAATGGGGTACTCACCACCGTGGACACATATCCCAGGACACAGGACACATAACTCATCTGCTGATAGGGTGTGACATCTACAGGATCCTTGGTTTGCGCATTTGTCTGCATAACAAAACAAATGCCCACATCTTTTTTTTCATCTCATGTGTATTCATGGCTGTGGCAGCAATCTTTGATGTGTTTTGATACTGTCTGAATTATACCAATATCACAATTGGAGTCAATGATTGTCCACAATCTGTAGTCCTACAGACAGCTGTTGGGATACAAGATTTGTATGTCATTCTTTACATCTGTGATTTCAGTCATGGACAGGAAAGGGTCTAGTAGACAGCCCTGATGTACATATTTAACCACTGGACAGGAGATATAGGTCACTTCACACATTTCTATATATTTAGGTGCCACATATGTGATCCACTGTTCTACCCACTTGATGACATAAGTGTTGATGGCCACATCTATCATTGTGGAGTGAATACCTCAATGTGGACTCCTATCAACTACCTTGGCCTTTTCAAGTTCCACAGGATGATTATCTTTGAGGACATCTGACAGATGTAACCAACATAGATGTAGCATCAAAAACTCCCACATGTCTGTTTCACACAGCCAGGATATTACTAGTGTCCATTTAGAGAAGATCCATGATGACAAGTTGGTCTATTTCACAGATCAGGAGAGTCAGGTGCTGTCCACAGCCAACTCAGATGGATGCATGTTGATGTCCACCCTTCTACAGGAACAAAGTCCAGCTGGAGGGTGTGCTGAGCAATGTATCAAACTATGTCAGGTAGGCAAATGTTCTGAGTCACACTATAGGTGATCTGTGATGTTGTCACAGTCCATTGTTTCTGTGTAATAGGCCTTCATGAAGGTAACACAGTGCATACTGCCTATTTTGATCTGCCCTAGGGTTTGGACACAATCCCCCTTCTCAGGTATCATTGACAAACTCTACCAGCTGGGGATTAACATTTATGTCAATAGATGGTTAACCAATGTCCTCACCAACAGACCACATACTTTGAAAGCTGGTGAATCCACCTCCACCATTGAAGCTGTCACCACTGGTGTAGCCCAAGGATCTGTACTGGGCCCTATACTATTTGAAATCTATTTCTCAACATTACAGGCTACAAAATATGACCTTTAGCTTACGGCTGATTCATGCATATTGGTTGCAAACATTAAGTCCACCAATGATGTGACCATAGAAAAACACACAAATGTTTGGTGCCAAAGCCTCATGGTCTACTAATAAATACAGAATGTGTCAGGATTTGTGCCTTAAGCAAAGTGAAATTTCCTGGTAAATACATAATTGGTGCAAGAAATGGGAACGCATGTAGATAGCAATCTGAACTTCGACCAAGTGTCCACAGTGGTATGGAAAGGTTACATCATGCACCTCAGAAGTCAGATCATTGTATCCAAATCTGAGGAGGATATAACAGCACTGTACTCAAATCTCATCAGAACACTAATACAGTATAATGCTTCCTTTTGCCACCAGACACTTGCAGCAGCTGGACAGCCCACGGGGGTTTCACACCAAGAAAATACAGGTCCTACAAACCATGCCATGACGTACGTGGGTATACTGAAAGCCCTGTTCCTGAAATCTGCATTGGAAAGGATGAGGTGACTTGTGCTGGACTACAGGACATCTCTGACCCAGCCATGATGTGTATACTGCACGTCCACAAATCAGCAGGGTCTGTTGAGAGAAAGATGGTAAAAGCAACGTCCCACATGCTGTTGTAAAATGCTCTCTCTACTGTCAAGCAAGTGAATACACACACACACACACAGTTTAATGCAATGGGAACAGAACCCCTACCTAAGTACACAGACTACAGAACAGAGTACTTTACGCAAGTGCCACAGTTCAAGTCTGACTTGGAGTCTCAGACAACAGTTTATAGCTGATGACATCAGTAGTGTCTATTGAGGAGAATATAACAGTGTCCCACATGCTGGTGTAAAATGCTCTCTATAATGTCAAGCAACAGCTCACAGACACACACACACACACACACACACACACACACACACTTGATGGAAGTGAGACTAGAACCCCTACACAATTACACAGACTACAGAACACAGTACTTTATGCAAGCGCCACATTTCAAGTCCAACTTGGAGTGTCTCAGACAACACTTTATAGCTGATAACATCAGCAGTGTCTGAGAAGAATATAACAGTGTCCCACATGCTGGTGTAAAATGCTCTCTGTAATGTCAAGCAACAGCTCACATACACACACACACACACACACACACACACACACACACACACACACACACACACACACACACACACACATTTGACTGCAGTGAGAATAAAATGCCTGCCTATCTAAATGCAAAGACTACAGAACACAGTACTTTACACAAGCACTATGGCACAAATCTGACATTTACATGGCTGCAGATCAGCTTATATTGGATGACATCAGCAGTGCATGTTGTAGAGAAGAAGTTGGGAGGACTGCATTAAATGAATCTGTAGGCATGTGGAAGTATCAAAATACTGTCAATTCATGGGATTAGAGCAGTAACTGTAAGATACATACTTCTCTTCTGACTAGACATACACACACAAACACACACACACACACACACACACACACACACACACACACACATGCCCAATTGACTGCAGTGAGAATAGAACCCCTACCAAAGTACACAGACTACAGAACACAGTACGTTACACAAGCACCATGGCACAAGTCTAACTTTTACAAGACTGCAGATGAACTTATAGTTACATGACATCAGCAGGCCATTTGGGAGGCAAAATGTTGGGAGACCTAAACAGGCTCATAGTTTCATATGTACATAGGAGGCTACTAACCTAATGGTCCTTTGGTGTTTAGAAGTCCAGCTGTGTAAAACTACAAGTACCCTTATTGAGCATAGTTGGATGGTCATTGTTAGCAAATCAATTTTGTGAGCAGCACCAAATTGCCCTGTCCATGAGGGACATACGTGCCATCGCAGAGGAGACTTTGCAATCACTCAACCAATAGTCAAGGTTGTACATGAACAGAGTCATTGAAGAGCACTGGCTCACACACAGTGGAGCCCTATTACAGAGAATTGTGGATCATTGGGGGATATATCTGTCTCCCGAGCATGTTCTGTTTATGTCACAGGCTAGGTAAAGAACCCCAGGCCAAGTTATTCTTGTCCAATTTCATTTGCAAATGTGCAGCATTTCCAGCAGGGCAGGGTCTGACACTGCTCTGTAGGGCAGGCATAGGTCACCTCTTAGCAGCCTGCATGATACTGAGTACACTGACAGGTCTTTCAGTCTTTCCATGTATGTCATGTTTGGAGGTCCTGGAGTATTCCAGGCACAACCCTGTCTTTTCTCCAACTGCTGCAGGTATCTGGTGAGGTACAGACAGAAGGGAGCATTGTACTCAGATAGTGATCTGATAAGGGTAGAGTACAGCAGAGGTATGACCACACTGGTCTTGAATGTGATGTCAATATGTATGATGTGTGCAATGCAGAATGTGTGCGTCACCACTATGGACACATAGTGATGAAAGTGTAGATTGCTATAAACATGTGTTCCCAATTCTCACAACACTGTGTTTGAGCTTAGAGGGGTGCTATGCATATCATAGTTAGCAGGGGTACTTCATTGCCAAAGGGGACAATGAGCCATTGTACTCTTTAAAGTTCAGTCCGTGAGTTTGACATCAATCATTTGTGTGTGGCAGCTCCTTTCATAATATGTTACCATCATTGGGGGACTCTATATGAGTGATTCCAGTTATCAGTCATCTGCAAACTTGGTAAACCACAAGCCCTCTACCATTGCCTGCACTTCAGAAAAGTAGTTTGCAAACAGTTGTGGGCCCAGCACAGATCCTTGTGGTATTCTAATGGTAATTGGCTAGTGGAGGAGGTGCAGTCCCCAACTTTGAGAGTGTGTGTTATGTCAGTGAACCATTTGACTATCTCTGTACTACTGTATGAATTAATTCCCACAAGGGAGATCTTCACTATAACACATGAATGTGGGATAGTGTCAAAGATCTTGGATAAGTCAACATAGGTGGTATGTCCTGTTATCCCTCATCAAGGTCTGTGTAGCCGATATTCAATAAGTCCACAAGGTTCAATAAGCAAGATGTACCCTTGACAAAACAAAATGGGTAGGATCAAGTGTGTTAAAGGTCACCTATGTCCGTGTGGATATGGTCCACACTGATTCCTTCCCTAGCCTTGCAAATAAGTGCTTTTTAGGCATATGGGTTCTGCATGTTACCAGATGGATGTGCATTGCATAGCACACAACATCTGATATTGCATTTTGTATTGTGGTTGCTATATGTGTGGAAAAAGTACTGAGACAGCAGGGATACAGTGCTTGGGGGAGTGGTAACAGATGGATGTATGGTAAATATGTGACATATTGCTAGATAGGGCTTTCAGTTTGTAATGTTTACACATGTAATTTCATGTCATACACAGGAAAAGAACAGTAAACAGCAGTAATACAGAATAAAATAAACAGTTACATATTGTGGCGAACAGTTTGTGCAACAGTTAGCAAAGTGTATACGTATGCAAGATACATGGCTGCACGTATGTAAGCAGTGAACAAATGAGAGATGTATTGCTAAAGCCTGACATTGAGTCTATGAAATATACCTCCTGCTTAACTGACTCTGTGGCAGCACGTGTTAATGCACTGATACATTCCTTTTTTGGCCCAGATGGTACTGGATTGAAATACAGGAGTGACTAATACTTTAAAATACTTTTCATTACAGAGTGATACTGCAATGGCATGAATTGTTTATATGAGATGTGTTGCTGCATTTTGCCACTTCTCACCGTCACTCCACATTGGTACTCAAAGCACACCTTATTGCAGACATTGGAGCCCAAAAAGTGAAGGGATCAATTGCTTTTTCTGCTACTCGTGTATTAAGTGTAATTTTATTTTTTTACCAGATTAAAGATGTTAAAATGGAGCAGAGAGGAAAGTGGTGAAATGGGGAGCAAGCAGGGGGAAGAAAAAGTCTGACAGTTAGTACTGAGTCTTTGGAATGCACCTGTTACTTATCTGACTCTGAGGCAGCACATGTTAATGCAGTGATAACTGCCTTTTTGGGGCCAGATGGTACTGGGTTCGAATACAGCTGCATGTAATACTTTTAAATTCTTTTGCATTACCAATGCTGTCATTGGTGCTCTATGCACACCATCGCACAATATAAAGAAAAGAATTGGGGAAGATAGGACAGTGGTGAAATGGGGAACAATCAGGGGGAAGAACAAAGGGAAACCGGGGCAGGAATGTGCAGGAGGGAGGTAGTAAAGAACTATCTCTATCCATTTCTTTACAGTGTAAAGTGGACATATTGGCCAGATATTTTTTATCTGAATTTGGACTGTCATCTCCAGAGAAAGGAGTGACCACAACACAATCATGTTGTATAGCCAATCCGTATTAATTGTGTCAAGAAGACGTGTGAAATGGAGAGCTATATATGGGTCAATTTTTATTTTTTTATTTTTGGGACAGGTGCTCATTTTTTTTTTTTTTTTTTTTTTTGCTTTGAGAGAGCGAGAGTGAGAGGAATGCTGTGGAAGGAACATATCAATATCTGGGTGAGGTAAGTTGGGTAGGTGAGGAAGTAATTGCAGACAGACAAGACAAGAAACAGGGGCAGTGATAGAAACAAAAGGATGGGGGAACCATGATTGGGGCAAGGGTGGGGACATCACATACCCATGGTCATCAAGCTGGGTGACCGAAACAATTGAGTTCTTACCCACTGGACTGTCATCACTGTCACCTCACTCCACCGCTGGTTGGACTGCTTGACATCTGCATCTCCTCCTCCTGGTATTACATAAAATGATAGAGAGCAGCCTCTCTAGCTGGTGTAGGCATGCACCAGTAGTGTGGTGCACAACCCTATGCACCATCCCTGGCAATTCAGCATCAGTGATAAAATCACCACCTCTGCTACTGATTCTGGAAGTACCACTGGACCAATCTCCAGAGCAGGGCTACCTGAGGATGCAGATAGTGCAGTGGCAGCAGAGTTGGTTCTGCCAGGTTGGATCTCAGACAGGTTGGGCAATGGTGCTGGAGCCAGTAAAGGAGAGCCAGGTGGATCCTGAGGGGCAGGCCTACCCCACTGTGCTGTGGAACATTTAGTAATGTGGTACACATGAATGACATGGACAGATTTTGATGATATTTAATAAAAACATAAATAAATAAAAATAAAAAACAGAAGATAAGGGTTGTGGTGAGAGGAAAAAAAGAGGTAAGATTAGTACCTTCATATGTGACACACAGTGCATTGATACAATTAATTGAATCTACTATCTTAACTTTTATTTTTAAGACTACCAACTCCTAACAGATAACCTTTACATTTAAAACTACCAGCTGCTAATAGACCCATACTATACTAGAGAATGCAGAAAGTACTCCTTTACATGTGCCTTTATTACACACATGCGTGTTCCAATTATACAGATTACAGTTTACAGCAGGGCATGTGTGCCACTGTTATAGAGCTTTTACTTTAAACCTTTAACTCATTCTCTCCAATGGAGCTCAGGATGTTTGCACTGTAACTTCCAATAGGCAGAGCCTAAGCCTTTTCACAGAATCAAATTATGTCCTCACATTTCAAACAAGTGGTCATATCTCAGGAACCATAAGAATTATTATGGAAGTATAAATGGCAAACTCTTCAGCACAAACTATTTTTATAGTAGTAGTATTCTTTAGGTTCTAGGTCTTAAAATGAAATGTTTAAGTCACAGTAAACACAGTAACTGTTATAATCAAAGAATATGTAGGGAAACCCAAGCGTGAGCAGGCACAATTCCTCGTTGTAGTAAATCATGCAAAATAGATGCCAAATATGTAGGATAAAAACAATATTTAATCCACAATCAACTAAGAGACTGTCAGATGAGCGCTTTCGCAATGATGCTTCTTCAGATCTATGACATCTGAAGAAGCATCATTGCGAAAGCGCTCATCTGACATATTTGGCATCTATTTTGCTTGCTTTGATTATATCTCAATTACTTAACCCAAGCTCTAACCTGACGCAAGATCAGACTATTTTTGATATTTCTTATTGAACAGTAACTGTTATGTTCATAACACTTTGTAAATAACTTACAATATTTCAGCAACCACTCAACTTACACATATACTGGCAACAGCATTTTATTCATCTCGTTGACGGCTTTCATAAGAGACTAAGGTGTTCTGTGTTACTTGGTTGTTGAGATATTTAAAAATGTGAAAATTATATCTACATAAAGTAATATAATAAAAAACAACAGTTAATATATATTTACCTGCACTAGACAGAGGACAAATATTAATGCATTTGAGTTTGCTATTGTGTAAACTTAAAGATAAAATATTTTAAAACTTTGTACATGACATAGTTTTGGAATTGTTGATAGAAATAAGAACAAGCAATAGTTGACGCCTAGAGGCATCAGTAGTAGTTAACTGCAGATGCACATGTAGGCATCACTCAGATGTAATGAGTTAAATTACACATAATTAAAGAATTAACAGTATTGTATAGTTGGGAAGTGTGGTCTCTGAACCCACAACCTACAACTGAAGTCTAATATTGTACTCTTGGTCTGTGCTGTAGACTAATGCATGCATACTTGCTTTTACAGTTGAGAAATGCATACTAAATTTGATATAACTCTATAAAATAAAAAAGCTATCTTTAAATTTTAATGCTATAATAACATTACTATTCTGCTGCATTCATACCACATGCTTCCTTCATCCTCACCAGTCTAGCCCCATGGGTTCGTACATTGACCTCCTGGTTTCTGGCAGCTGTGTAAAAAAAAACAGAACAGAACAGAATACCTTTATGAATACCAGTCTTACATATATTCAGCTTTTAAGTCTTACAAGTACTCTCTGTAGTTGATACTTTCAAAGGTGTGTGATGTCCACTGTCCTAAATTCCCTGATCTAACAGTTGAGGGTATCCCTCTTCCTCCTCTGGAGGTCATTACAGTGATGCCTACATTGTTCACCAGTGAGGAAAATACTGATGGTGCTGTTTACAGCCCTGGCTAAACCATCTCAAGCTTCTGACTTATACTGGGAGCCAGAATAGTCCCCCTGCAGAAGCCTGGCACTGTGGTGTGTAATTAGAAGTTCCATAAAAATCTTGGACTCCTGAAAACCCCATTTCTGAGCCCTAAACCTGACACCTTCCTCACAAACACCTGTCATGTCTGCCACAGAACTAGAGCAATGGAGAATGATACTTTTCTACCAATTCCAGTTATAGCATTTACTGGGAGTGTGCATACTGTTTAAAAATGTTGCACTCTGCTTACCATCACACAAATACAGTGCTCAGCAGTGTGCACCTCAAAGCACTGTGTTTGCACAATGCTAAGCGAAGTGCCACAGTAGCAAGCAAAGCAAATTCAAGGTTATAAATGTACAGGTAGTTGTGTATGTGTGTAAGACAAATGTGAAGGTCATGGCAGTCCAGATAGCAGAAATGTACTAACAGGAATATAGTACACAATATAACCTCAGTCATATATTTGAAAATAAATGTGATAATAAATAAATAAATGAATATATAACTGATACAATACTAGTGCCTCAGCCCTCATACATATAATTAATATCAGTTACACCATGTCAAGTATGTAAGTGAGAGTGACTATAATGGAAAATGGAACAGCAGTAAAAGTGTTTGTAATATGCTGCATGAAAACCCAGGACCATGTGTATGTCACTCCTACACTTACATCTCTTGCCACAAGAAGGTTGAGAAAACACTTGTCTATGTTGCAGTTCCTGGCTATAAACTGCAATGTCACAACAGTAAAACAAAGGTTGCACGCTCTGTACTAGAATCCAGGAGCATCTGTACTCCAGCCCTACACTTACACCTGCTGCCACAGGACTAGTTACATGACATTCCTTATTTTATTAATCATTATTAAGGTCTTGCTATTAACTGCAGTGCAATGTCGCTTAATGGGTTCTGCACAATGCCTAATAGTATTAAATGAATGCATTCAGTTTCTGTTTTGACTGGGTCCTGACTGGCCATTTGTCCAGTTTGTGCTAAGCAGGTCATCACACAATCAGTGCCCCTCCCAAAAAAAGAAAGAAAAAAGAAAAGAAAAAAAAGGGACATTTACTTGAAATGAGGAAAAGTAATCTATGACATACAGACTAGAAAATGTTAGTACACGTGATATTTCTACATAGGTCTGGATTATAACTCTCACTCCAATACACCTTCAGAACACAGGATGTGTGCCTTATCCCTCTTTGTCACACAAACAGCTTTGCAACAAAGAACGTAAATCAATATGCATGCAACCAACTGCAACAGCATCTACACTGATATCAAACCATGCAAATGTTATTTGTACATGTATTAGTTTTGGATGTAGTGCACCTAGTGATCACACAACCTGCCATGATATTGCTTGCCGATATACAGCTCTGTCTTACATTACTGTGTTTGTTAGCCAGGCTTCATTTATCTGAGCAGTAATTTGAGACATGCAGTATGTAAGCCATTCTATATCATTGGCCTTAAAATGTGTGAGGATATTAAGTGGAAATAATATCATATGCAGTTGCCAATAAATGAAGGGAAGGATGGATGTGAAGGAACACAACCTGTGACATGTGTGCTGCTTACTGACATTTCCAACCTTACATCTAACACTTTTTAGATGTGACCTGACACACCCACTGGAAGTAAGGCAGCCTGCAGTGCTGTTGTATTTTCCTTCTCCCAAACACTAGTCAGTCACAGTTGCAATCCATTAACACCAAACACTGAGTGCCTGCACTATGTTTATGTCCCTACATGAATCCAATTTTTTGGGATTTAGCAATTCTAATGAATTCACACCTCATTTGCATCTTCACTGTGCTGACAGTCCTGAATCTATACCATAGAAAGGCAACCATGTAGCTAGGCAAACTGACACTGGGAACACTTGTTTATGTTGGAAAGACTGCACATTTATTTATTTATTATTTATTTTATTTGACATTTGTTAATTGGGATAGTCAAACTGGGTCACAAGACCCATTTTCAATGGAGGCCCAGGGATAAAAGCTCCAGAATTTTAGAAAATTACAAGACTTACAAGCAAACTACAATATTTATTTATTTATTTATTTTTATTTATTTTACATTTGTTTACCGGGAAAGTCTGACTGGATATATGTTCATTTTCAGCAGAGGCCCAGGGAGAAAAGCTCCAGAAAAAGTACAGTTACATAAAGACAATAGAGAGAAAGATTGCAAGTACGTGTAAATATACATAGTTCAGTAGGATACAAGCATAGATTTGAATAAATGCATTCATATGTAAGGTGCTAACATACAGACAACAGGTTTGACTTCGCTTAAGGTAACAAAATATTGAAAATTTCATATTGGGAATTAGGTCCTTTAATAGTACAGGCTCAGTTAGAATAAGAGTAGACAGAGTATCCACAAATTGCAGGTAGTAGTTAGCCTGGGTTTAAACAGGGACATTGCCATTGTGTTTGGAGGTGGTGTTTGAGGCTTTTTTTGAACAGGGTTAGGGAGGGTTGGAGAGTGAGTGTGGCAGGTAGTGAGTTCCAGGTTTTACCTACTGAGCTGGCAAATAGTGAGTCCCCTGCCACATTTTTGCTCTTGGTCATTTGCACCAGCAGCTTGTCAGCAGAGCGCAGGGACCTCAGGTTGCTATATGGTTTAATGATATTGTTTAATGCAGGGGTGCATTCAGGTTGGTATAAAATCTTGTGGGCTATAATGAGTTGGTTATATTGGACCAGGCTAGGCCATTCTAGCCATCTGAGTTGAGTTAGGTTTAGAAAATGGTGGGTCCTATAGGGTGTATCTGTGGTGAACCTGGCAACGTGGTGATAGCATCTAGCAAGTTTGGTGAGAGAAGATTTATTTAGGTTAGTGTAAAGAGGGTAAGCATAGAGTAGGGTGGATAGTAAGTGGGATCGGGCAATGGTAGTTCTTGCTAATGGGGTGAAAAAGATTGATTCCTATAGAGGAGCCCAGCTTTTTGTTGACAGATTTGATTGTTTGATTAACATGGTAGTCGTATTTTAGTGTATTGTCCACTGTGAACCCGAGGAGTTTTGTGTGAGTATCTGGGGAGATAGTAGTGCCATTGTTGGATGTTAAAGTAAAAAATGGTGAGGTGGTTTTACTAGTGGGTGAAAATATTAGGAGTTTGGTTTTTTGAGGATTTAAGAGAAGCTGACAGTCAGCAAACCATTTTTCTACCTCAGTGAAGGCATTCTGGGTTAGGGTCATGAGTTCAGTTAAGGAGGACGCTGTGCAGATTAGTGTAGAGTCATCTGCATATTGAATGCAAGTGGTCTTGGGGTTAATAGTAGGTAGGTCGTTGATGAAGATAGAGAAGAGTAGGGGACGTAGTATGGACCCTTGGGGGACTCCCAGAGTAATAGGTAGTTGGGTGGATGGAGTATTTTTCCATAATATTGCTTGTTTTCTCTCAGTCAGATATGACTGGAACCATTTAATGGGGTCATAGTTAAGTGACAGGTGCTTCAGGGCAAGGATAAGTAGCTGGTGATTGACCATGTCAAAGGCCTTAGAGAGATCTAGGAAGAGAGCTGAGTTTAGTTTGTTATTGTTTCTGTTTATGTTGATAGTATTAGATAAGGATAGGAGGGTGGAAGTGGTGCTATGATGAGACCTAAACCCATGCTGGGAGTTGGCCAGGAGTTCATTTTGGGTGAGGTAATGGGTTAATTGGTTATGGACGAATTCTCCAGTATTTTGGCCAGTGGTGATAGAATGGCTATTGGCCTGTAGTTAGAGAGGTCTACTGAGTTACCTCCCTTATGAAGGGGTATGACATGGGAGACCTTCCAGAGAGGGGGGCAATAGGTTTCAGATAGTGAGCGGTTTATGATAATCGAAATAGGGTACGCAATGGCCTCTGCACTTTTCTGTAGGTATTCTGGTGGAAGGAGATCAGCTGCTAAGGTTGTGGGCTTTAGCTTGGTGAGTAGTGATTTGATGGTAGAAGTGGATACAGGCTGGAAGTTAAAGGTAGTTGGGTGGAGATAGATGAGGAATTCTGTGAGGGGTTGAAGGGGGGTAGCTGGCTAGCTAGTGAATGGATGGTCTTGGTAAAAAAGTTGTTAAAGATATTAGCAGTTTCCTCTGGAGTTTTTAGATTGGTATCTGATGGGGTGGGAGTGGTAGTTTGGCCAGGGTGGAGCAGTTTGTTAATGCCTGCCCAGATTTTTTGAGGTTTATTCTGATGTTTGTGCTGTATATAATATGTATATAAGTATACAGTGAGTACATTGCTAGTTTAAATGTGATAACACTTTACATAAAGGCTTATAAGCAAAATTAGTAGCTATAAGTATACACTGAATATATTACACATTTATCTTGATAGCATTTTACACAAAATTATAAATTTGAAAAGACTTTTAACATGATACAGTGTCACTGCCTCAGTGATAGGATATTTGCACAATACCATAACAATATTTCTTCAGAATATATCTGTACAGAGAAGCACTGCACTTCAGAAGATATTCTTTTATTTGGTCGGCTACATACTGCATATGCTGGAATGTATTTAAGAAATATCTGAAGTATAGGCTTTTACACTTTTATCTGTGTGCATTAGTTAGAAGTGTACTGATGGCATGGGCATATTTTCCAAGCCATTTCAGAGGTATACATGACTGCCAATACATGAAAATGGAATGCTGTGTGACAAATATGTAAAAATGTTTTAGAGACAGTTCCTTTGATAGAACTTTTAGGATTTCAAAGGGGGTTTGTTAGCAAATTGTGTCATTTTCTGTTTTGGGGGGGACCATAGGTGAGTTACAAACAAGGATATGTTGCTCCATTAGTGTACTATAAGGATATGCCACTCATTTTTATTATTACACAACACACTCCAGGTTCAGGACTTACCTTGTAAATGCAGCAGTTCACATGGTTCTGCCCATGTAGACCCCTTTCCATAGCTATATTCAAACATTTTGGAATACTCAGGACAAACCAGCACTGTAATCATTATTTATATAATTTTGATAAGTCTAATGATAATGCATTTAATGACATTAAAGCAGCGACCAACAATACTGTATTAGATAGGCGTTTTATTCTGTAGATCACATTAAAGAACTTTGAACATTTTTGTTAAGGGGCTTATGTGATCATCTACATATTAAGTTATCCAGAATCCATTTCCCACTTTTATATCTATCAATAGTCCAGAGCCATTTGGGAGATAAGTGCCTATCCATATTCCCATATTCTAAGGACCACAAACTGAGATCCTCAGAATAACAAGAAAATAAATGTAAATACACGCACACACACACATTATATATATATATATATATATATATCTATATATATATATATATATATATATATATATAGATATATATATATATATATATATATATATATATATATATATATATAGTCATGTATCTATATGTATGTATGTGTATATGGGTCTATTCACTGAAAGCACATTTCACTGAAACACATTTCACTGTGCACAATTCACTAAAAGCTCAATTCACTGAAAACACAATTCACTGAAACACATTTCACTGAAAGTTATATATGGCCTTTTCCCCATTGTAGTGCAACCCTGGAGTTAGTATATATAGTAAGGGGGGGTGCGGGGGCCATAGCCCCTACCTATTTTAAATACTTTGAACTATATACATGGATACTTGCAATTCCAATAAATTACTCTTTTCTGAACATAATATATATATCCAAACAATGTGGGGAGCTATGCCCCCCACACCCCCCAATGTGGGGGCGGTGTCCCCCACACCCCCCTTACTATATATACTAACTTATTGTTGTGGCGAGGTTTAGCTCACTAGAGCATGTGGCTCGCAGTGACTTGGATTTCTTTAGGTGGAGCATGTCCATCAATTCTGAGTTGGACATGGCTTTGTAAGTCAGGCAGAGATCACCTCTGAGTAAGCGATATACCACTGAGTACAGCTGGAGTTTTTTCAGTCGGGCTGCATAGGACATATGTTTGAGGCCAGTAATCCTCTTGGTGGGGTGCTTTTGTGGTCTTTCAAGCTGTTGGAAGTGTCTTGTGAGGTACATCCCAAATGGGGCATTGTACTCTATCGGTCTGATGAGTGATGAGTAGAGGGGCATATTTCTAGATGCGAACCCCTTAGTAATTAGATGAGCCACATAGATGGATTTCCTAACTACTTTGGCAATATGATTGTCAAAGGAGAGATTACTATCTACCTGGGTCCCCAGATCTCTTATTACCTCTTTTGTATTAAGGGGGCTGCCGCCTATGTGGTAATTCGTGGGTGTTTTGTTTTTCCCAAATGGGATGGCTATGCAATTTTTGGAATTTAGCTTGAGGCCATGACTTTGACACCAGGTGTCTGTCTCAGTAAGGCCTTTTTGGAGGATATCCATGTCAGCCAGAGAGTCAATTATAGCTCCCAGTTTGCAGTCATCGGCAAACTTGGTTTGCCATAGTCCTCCTGTGTTTGCCTGTACTTCTGAGAAATATATGCTGAACAGTAGGGGTCCCAGAACTGAGCCTTGTGGGACACCACTTGTGACTGGTTTAGAGTCAGACCTGGAGCCCGCTATTCTTACCGTGTGAGTTCTGTCCGTAAGCCATTTGGCAACCCATCTCGTGACGTAGGGGTTTATGTTCAGGCTGGTGAGTTTTTCTATAATACCCGAGTGAGGAATGGTGCCAAACGCCATGGTGAGATCAAGGTAGGCTGTGTGAACCACCTTTCCCTCATCTATGGCCTTGGTAACTGTCTCGAAGAAGTCAACCAGGTTTAGTAGGCATGATCTGCTCTTAACAAAGCCGAACTGGGTCAGGTCAAGTGTTTGGAGGTTCCCAATGTCTTTGATAATGAGTTCCATGATGATGCGCTCCATAGCCTTGCAGACCAAGCTAGTCAGGCTTATGGGGCGATAGTTACCAGGGTCAGTTGTGGCTCCTCCTTTGCGGAGCAGAATAACCATTGCTGTGTGCTATTCTATGGGCATGTAGCCTGTGGAGAAGCTGAGGCTGAACAGCGTGTTTAGGT
Source organism: Protopterus annectens (assembly GCF_019279795.1). NCBI lineage: Eukaryota > Metazoa > Chordata > Ceratodontiformes > Protopteridae > Protopterus > Protopterus annectens. Next base: position 826,144,139 of record NC_056750.1, on the reverse strand, counting down.
GGGGGGTTAGTTTGTTCTGTAGTTCGTGAAAGACGCAGCCTGGGACACCATTTGGCCCCAATGAAGCTGTGTTTTTGGATTTTGAAAGGGCTGTTTTCACCTGTGCTTCTGTGATTTCCAGGACACTACACATTTCTGGTATTGTTGTGGGCCCTTTTGAAGGTGAGAGGGAGGTGAAGTTTGCACTGAATCTATCTGCCAGTATGTTGGCAATATCAGTAGGTTCAGTACATTTTGTGCTATTTTGCACTATTGCAGAGCATATCTGCGAGTTGCCACTTAGATTTTTTACATAGCTAAAGAAGGCTTTGTGGTTATCTTTTGAGTCCTTGGCTATTTTTCTTTCGAAGTTAGCCTTGGATGATTTTATGAGGGACCTTAGTTTCTTACTGATACTGATCAGGGATGTCTTTCCTTCTTGGGATTTGCTTTTTTTCTAAACTAGTTTCCTCCTTTTGTTGTATAACCTGTTTATGGCAGGGGTCTACCAGACTGGTTTCCTTCTCTTAGGGGAGTGAGTCTTGGTTTTGCTAGGGATGGCACGATCCATGCATCCTTGTAGGTGCTCATAGAGTGCAATTGTAAAGGATTCTGCATCTTAGGTAATGTTATCCTTTAGCGTGGGGGCTGTGAAACTTACCACCTCTGACTTAAGTAAGGTGAAGTTTGCATTAGAAAAGTTTTTCACTGTGGTTTCCTTGGTTGGGGGTGGTGTTGGGGTGTGGACATCCAGGGTGATTAGTTTATGGTCTGATCTAACCAGGGATGGGTTGACCTCCGGTACGGAGCACCTGTCCCCATGCTGGTGATGACCAGGTCCAATATGTTGTGGCCTCTGGTAGGGGAGTTCACCAGCTGATCCAGGGCATTTGAGTTGATAAATTCCAGGAAGCGCTGACCCTGGGTGTTTGTACTCAAGTAGTTTTCCCAGTTAATGGTAGGGTAATTGAAATCTCCCAAGATCAGGGTGTTCTGTAGGACCTTCATGTTTTCCAGTGTCTCCAGAAAGGCGGAAGTGGTGGTCCTGGGTCATGGAGGGTGATCTGTAGTAGGCCACAATTTGCATTGCAGATTTGCCCGATGTTAGTTGCACATGGATGATCTCAGAGGTATCATGCTGCACCACTAACCTGGAGGTGTGGGTATCCTTGATGAATATGGCTGCACCCCCTCCTTTTGTATTTCAGTCCGTGTTCTGTGGCCGAAATGTGTGGTATGAGTTGTAGCCCAGTAGTGCTGGAGTGCTCTCTGGAGCCTTGAACCAGATTTCAGTTACTGCACAGATGTCAATGTTCTCCATACTCAGGAGTGCTTCGAGCGCATGCATTTTGAGATTTAAACTCCTGGCATTGAGTAGCATAACCCTCAGTTTTTTACTTGTGCTGTTTACGGAGGTGGGTTTGAATTTTGAGCTTTGCCTAAAAAAGGCACTATGGGGGCAGCAAGAGCCTTGGCCAGTATTCAAAAGCCAAGGGGTGACAGGTGCAAGCCGTCTCCTGTGAAGCAATGCGGCTTGTCGAGCATGTCATCCCAGGTTGACAGACACTGGATCCCCTTTGAATGACACCAGAAGCTTAGCCAATTGTTGAAATTGATCATTCTTTCTTTATACTGAGGTATCATTCTTGGTGAGGGCAGGATGCTACTCAGGGTCAGGGTCATACCCACCTGGGCTACATGATCACAGAGCCTCTTTTCATGTAGTCCAGGGAGGTATGGCTCAGGTCGTTCACACCAACATGAACAATGACAGAGTCATATCTGTGCTTGTTCTGGAGTGACCTGAGTGCTTGTGTTATGTGGCGGATTCTGGCTCCCGACAGGCAGCTAACAGTAACCTTCTCCTTGTCCAGCCTAGTGAGTGGGACGTCAGTGTGCCTGAGAATTGAGTCACCTATTACTAGTGTGTTAGGTATGTTATTTTGCCTTAAGGGCTGTGATTGTGCGGCACATTGATTTTGTGTTTTATGTGTTGTCTGGTTTGTGATGGGAGGTGCAGGTTTTGTGGGTGTCTAGTTTGGAGCTCTCTGATGCTTTTGCAGGTTTTTATTTAGAGCCTCCGAGTATGATTTCATGTATTAATGTGTATCTTTTGCCAGTGCTGGTTTAATAGGTCTATGTGAGGCTGGAGGTGTGGTGCAAGTGTTAACCTTCTCCTCATGACTGTCTGTTCCAGTCTTGGGTGGAGATACCTTAGCCTCCAGTTTGGCTGTATAATTGCATCTCTCACAGTTGTAACATTGCCTCAGGATACCCAGAATCACCAGCTGGACTGGAGAGTACACCTAAAGTTGCCCTTTGGTCATGTCTGAATAGTAGGGTGAGCTGCTTAGTCGCTTGGTTGGTGAGGGGTGGATAAAGAGCCTTGCCCTGCTGGGCAGTCAAGTGTCTGGGTATATTAGTACTTGCTATTAGGTCTGAGCAAGTGCTGGACTGTAGAATGCTTTTGAGTGCTTAGGTTGAGAGTTAGACTAGTTTCAAGTGAAAAACTGAAGGAGTCTTCGTGAAGCCAGGAATAATTTAACCCTAGCAAACCGGTGCTGTCCGGCGCACAAAACCATGCAACACATTTTTTAAACTACTAACTTCTGGGCTGGAACCACTCCTCCAGGGACAGATGGCTGCTCAAAGTTCCCCTCTCTCACAGGTGAACAGAGAAATTTCCCTCTATCCAAGTAAGGTATGGGCAACTCAGAAACTTGTAACATGGCCCTGAATTCAGCACTAGCCTAAAAACTGGACTATACTAGCTTAGAAAGGCAGGAAACAAGAAATGTATTTATTTATTTTTTTTTTAAAAGATAAGGCAAAAACATTAAAAAGTACACTTAAAACAGCTTTAAACGACTACAAGTGATCAGAAAAGGCTATTGCACTTTAGTGTGTAGCCTACAACAGTTAAACAATTTATTTAAATGAAAACAACTTTTTTAAAAGTACAGGCAGTCAACTAAGTACAATATGTGAAAAAAGAACAAGCTTTTAAATCACAATAAGTGCTGGAAAATCAGTGTTTAGGTGGAAAACAGTTAAGTACAGCAAGAAAATACAGAAAACTGATACTCAATCACTCCAAAGTCTCTCTTTTAAGCTAGAAGGCTTATATCAGTTTAAGGCTTTCTAGTGCTTTCCAGTAGGTTAGTTACAGGAAAGATGGGAAACAAGTGCAGATGTGGTCTTTTAAACCAGAAAGTTGAAAGAGATGGACAACTTCCCGAATGGTCAATAAACTACAATTCCTGGGCCAAAAACCACTCCTCTTGTGATAGACAGGCTACCTAGTACTTACCACTCCCACTGATAAGCTAGAAGGCTGCACTCCAAAAGAAGGGCTTGGGGGGCTCAGAAGCTTACAAACAGTCCTGGATACAGCAAGTCTGTACCTGGACTAGACTAGTTACGAGAAAGGTGGAGCTCAAGCACAAACACGGGCTTTAAAACCAGAAAGTTGAGAGAGATGAAAAAAAAAACTGCCCAAACGGCCAAAAATCTACAATTTCTGGGCCAGAACCACTCTTCTTGTGGTAGATAGGCTACCTAGTACTTACCACTCCCAGTGATAAGCTAGAATGCTTCCCTCCAACACAGAAAGACTTGCGGGGCTCAGAAGCTTACCAACAGTCCTGGATACAGCAACTCTGTATCTGGACTAGGCTAGTAACAGGAAAGGTGGAAAACAAGCGCAAGTGCGGCTTTTAAACCAGAAAGTTGAAAGAGATGTGAAAAACTGCCTGAACAGCCAGTAGCTACAATTTACCCTTATTTCCACAATTATCACTCCTGTCCAAGAGGGGCACAGGTGGAACCCCTGGGGTGAATTTATGGTTACCTATCCAATCGTCCAGATTGCATTTAAAGAAGGCCAATGAGGTGATCTGCTTGACATGAAGCAAGAGTCTCTTCCAAAGGTGTGGTAACCTCTGGGAGACAAATCTGTCCCTCCAGCAGGTTCTATTAATGTCACATGTCAGGTTAAGGTCTTTAGAGAGAGTAACCAGTGTACCATTTGACTTACGGATATGCAACATTTCCAATACAGCAGGGTCAGGGATCACTTTGTATTGCCTCTGAGTAGTCTGTGTGAAACAGAGTAAAGTGTTAGTGATTTCAGATGATCCTCATAGGACAGATGCTGAAGACCTTGAATTAATTTTCTGATTTCACCAAAGAGGTTTTCTTGAATTCGTCTGCACATTTAATCCATGCTGGTATGTATTGACGACTGTTAGTTTTGACAGGCATCTAAGATGTTATTCTCCCAAATAGATTTAGCATCATGTGATCTGAACTATTTTGGATAACAGTTAATTAATCTCTTGATATTTGCTGCTGAGTACCTTACCATTCATTTGTTTAAGATTTCCAATAAGCATTGTCTATTCATTTGATTTTTGCATCCTGGAGTTTAGTTAAAGGAAAATAGTCCAAGCATGGCAGGTTCCTATAATATTATTTATTTAGTTTGCCATTTACCAAATTATATTCATTCCTGTTGATGTATATTAATGTGCAATTAATTTCTAGCTCAGTGTTAGCTTATTGGCTTCTGCATTTTAGGAGTTATTTTGCAAATACTGGAATACGCCTACTTCTCTCATTCTGCAGCTGACAAAGGCATATCCTGGAATTTTTTTATATGTCTTTTGGATGTTGAAACCAACATTCAGTAATGATACAGCCTCTTAGCAAAGAACAAACTCAAAAGTGCCAATTTCATTTTTGAGATTTCTAGTATATAAAAAAGTCATCTTCACTTCTACTGTTTTTTAACCTGGCATATTTCCTTGGAATATGAGGTTGTATAAATAGACACAATGTGGATGGAACATTTCCTTTCCTGTACTTGTACCTGTTGAGAGACAGGAGATACTCACTTGATACAAAGTTCTCTGGCTGGTTGCACATTTTACTCCAAGCTTATAAGCTCTATGAAATGTGTCCTTAGCTCTTTGACTGAATGCTAAAATTTTGTTTTGATATGCAAGCCCCATATGACATAATAAAAGGATTATGTCAAACATTTTTTTTTTGTGTGTGTGTGTGTGTGTGTGTGTGTGTGTGTGTGTGTGTGTGTGTGTGTGTGTGTGCGTGTGTGGTGTAAAAGAACTATGGAACAAATCTGTAGTGACACCTGCTTGCTGCCCTGCTGAGGACACTTGTGTAAGTGCAGTGGACTGGCTCCAATAGGTAGGGAAGGGAGTCCTGAGCTGACATCCATCAATCATTTTTATTTACCAACACCATTACAGCAGTATTTTGCAGAGAGGTAAGAAAAGCCTCAAAGTTGACTGGTATGTTGTGTGGGTGTGGGTGGCTGTGTGTTTGTGAGGAATGGAGGTCTGCCTTTGTAAATAGGGTGTGAATGTTATGCATTGTAAAATAGAGAGACTAAGAGTGAAACTATGCTCATTGTGGTCCCTATGGATTTCATCATTGCTTGATTAAGACAAATGCATTACTTTGTGTTTCAGTACATTGTCTGGGTACCCTGTATTGTGGAATGGAGTTAAAAAATGGTGAACAGTAAAATTTACAGAAAAGTTACTTTTAGTAATAATTATCTGCATTTTTAATAGCAACTACCCTAGTTTTATGAAAAGCAATATACCGAAAGGACAATTTATTAGGGCTTCAAAACTAACGACAGACAATGAAGATTTTGAGAAAGAGGTGTCTTTCATAACTACATACATGTCCTGTATCTTTTGATGGTTAAAGCTAAGGAAGTTATAGACAAAAGAGACAGCGACTATCCTCCCATTTTATTCAAACCTTTAGTTAGATCTTGTGGCTAAAATACTAATATGGATAATTTCGATATTAGTTGTTGTCTAGATATGTCAGTGGACAGTCTTAGTATTAAATATTATAAAAGATAATTGGAAAATATTAGAAGGTAATTCAGAACTCACTTCTTGTATTGGCTCTGCTCCAAGATTCATATACAAAAATAATTTTAATTTAAAAACGTCATTGAAGAATAGCAGTACTAAGATAGACACATATAGCTTCCAAACAAATTCTTAAAATGTGCAGCCCCATCCATTGCTTACCCCATATCTATCTTGAGCAATCACTCAAGTCTCAGAAAAATATGTGCCTACTCTCTGAAAAATATTCCATATCATCCCACTCCACAAAGGAGGACCCTCCAAAGAATTATCCAACTTCCACCCTATCGCCATTCTATGCCCCATAGCCAAAATCCTAGAAAAATGCATACACAAACAGCTTCTCAACCATCTATTCCCAAATAATCTTTTATCCCATTCACAACATGGTTTCAGACCCAAACACAGTACTACCACTGCCCTAATCTCTTTTGCAAACACCATTCATCAGCTTCTAAATGAAGGCCAGGCAGTCTCCTCTACCTTCCTGGACATGTCTAAAGCATTCGACAATCTTTCCCACCAACTTCTACTCAATAAACTCTCTACCTATGGCATATACCCACCCTCTCTGTCCTGGTTCCTCAGCTATTTTTCTAATAGGCAGCAGGCCACCAAATGGTAAAATACTCTCTTCCCCCTTCTCCCCATTTCTGTAGGTGTCCCCCAAGGCTTGATACTAGGCCTTCTCCTCTTCATCCTACTCACAAATGATCTCAGCACAGCAACTAAAGTAGCCACAACCATCCAATATGCAGATGATGCTACCCTTATATGCTCTGCCCCAGCACCCCAAGAACTACAAATAAAAATACAATTATCCTTCTCTAGCATAGAAAAATACCTCTCAGATCATCAATTATTTCTCAACCTAAACAAAACCAAGCTTATAATCTTCAAAACAA
>NC_056750.1:825983290-826136843 GCF_019279795.1 Protopterus annectens | reverse complement strand
AAGGTACAGTGAAAATCACTTCTTACTGTTTAACAGAGGTACAGTGAAAATCACTTCCATCTGTGTTTAACAGAGATACAGTGAAAATCAATTCTATGTGTGTTTAACAGTGGTACAGTGAAAATCACTTCTTTCTGTTTAACAGAGATACAGTGAAAATCACTTCTTTCTGTTTAACTGATGTACAGTGTAAATCACTTCCATCTATGTTTAACAGAGGTGCAGTGAAAATCACTTCTGTCTGTGTTTAACAGAGGTACAGTGAAAATCACTTCTTTCTGTTTAACAGAGGTTCAGTGAAACTTACTTCCATCTTTGGTGAACAGAGGTACAGTGAAAAACACTTCTTTTTTTAACAGATGTACAGTGAAAATCACTTATTTCTGCTTAAAAGAGGTGCAGTGAAAATCACTTCTTTCTTTTTGACATAGATACAGTGAAAATCACTTCCATGTGTGTTTACAGATGTATAGTGAAAAGCACTTCTTTCTGTTTAACAGCTGTAGAATGAAATCACTTCTTTTTGTTTAACAGATGTACTGTGAAAATCACTTCTGTCTGTGTTTAACAGTGGTACAGTGAAGAGCACTTCTTTCTGTTTAACAGAGGTACAGTGAAAATCACTTTCATCTTTGTTTAACAGAGGTACAGTGAAAATCACTTCTTTCTGTGTTTAACAGAGGTACAATGAAAATCACTTATTTCTCTTTAACAGAGGAGCAGTGAAAATCCCTTCTTTCTGCTTGAGGTATAGTGAAAATCACTTCTTTCTGTTTACCAGAGGTACAGTGAAAATCACTTCCATCTGTGTTTAACAGAGGCACAGTGAAAATCACCTCCATCTGTGTTTAACAGAGGTACAGTGAAAATCATTTCCATCTGTGTTTAACAGAGGTACAGTGAAAAGCACTTCTTTCTGTTTAACAGAGGTACAGTGAAAATCACTTCTTTCTGTTTAACAGATGTACAGTGTAAATTACTTCCATCTGTGTTTAACAGAGGTACAGTGAAAATCACTTCCATCTGTGTTTAACAGAAGTACAGTGAAAATCACTTCCATCTGTGTTTAATAGAGGTACAGTGAAAATCACTTATTTCCATTTAACAAAGGTACAGTGAAAAATCACTTCTTTCTGTTTAACAGAGGTACAGTGAAAATCCTTTTTTTCTGTTTAACAAAGGTACAGTGAAAATAACTTCTTTCCATTTAACAGCGGTACAGTGAAAATCACTTTTTTCTGTTTAACAGAGGGACAGTGAAAATGACTTCTTTCTGTTTAACAGAGGTAAAGTGAACGTCACTTTTTTCTGTTTAACAGAGGTACAGTGAAAATCACTTCAATCTCTGTTTAACAGTGGTACAGTGAAAATCACTACTTTCTGTTTCACAGAGATACAGTGAGAATCACTTCTTTCTGTTTAGCAGAGGTACATTGAAAATCACTTATTTCTGTTTAACAGAGGTACAGTGAAAATCACTTATATCTGTGTTTAACAGAGGTACAGTGAAAGTCACTTCTTTCTGTTTAACAGAGGTGCAGTGAAAATCACTTCCATGTGTTTTTAAAGGAGGTACAGTGAAAATTACTTATTTCTGTTTAACAGAGGTACAGTGAAAATCTCTTCTTTCTGTTTAACAGATGTACAGTGAAAATCACTTCCATCTGTGTTTAACAGGGGTACAGAGAAAATCACTTCTTTCTGTTTAACAGAGGTACAGTGAAAATCATTTCCATCTGTGTTTAACAGAGATACAGTGAAAATCAATCCCATGTGTGTTTAACAGATGTACAGTGAAAATCACTTCTTTCTGTTTAACAGAGGTGCAGTGAAAATCACTTCTGTCTGTGTTTAACAGAGGTACAGTGAAAATCACTTATTTCTGTTTTACAGAGGTACAGTGAAAATCACTTTTCTTTTTAACAGAGGTACAGTGACAATCACTTGTTTCTGTTTAACAGATTTACCATGAAAATCACTTCCATCTGTGTTTAACAGAGGTACAGTGAAAATCACTTCTTTCTGTTTAACAGATGAACAGTGAAAATCACTTCTTTCTTTTTTTGACAGGGGAGAATGCACTTCATTCTAGATGTGATTTATGTACCCTCACAAGCTTATTATTCTCAGCTCAGTTTTGTGGTATCTGCTGGGTTATCATCTGAGCATGAAGCCTTGGCCTTGATCTGTTTCTTTCTTGAAAGGAAAAAATATCCATTTTTATCCCCTAATCATTCTTTCTGTGTTCAGGCCATCATTGGACAATAGGTTGGTTGTAAAAAAATATAAAATGCACCACAGAGCATTTAGAATCCCATAGCTTCTGGGGCTTAATGACCCTTAAATCCTCAGAATAGTTAAATACTTTTCTAGGTAGTGATTACAGTACAGCCTTGGTCATTTAGGATGTGTTGCACGGATGTTGGAAAAAGCTAAGTAGTAAGAGAAAGTGCAATAAAACAAAACTACTCTGGATAGTATGAGGAGGGAACTGATGAGAGGGAAAATGGCAGGTAAATGGTTTGCATGCCAAGCTGACAGAAGACAACATGGGTGGGGCATTGCCTTGGAACACTTTGCCATCTATCCATACCATCTAAGGCTTCACACTGTATATTGCAATTGAAATTTGGTACTTCTAGGTGAAGCTTGCTAAATGGGGGTATAGCTGGGGGTGTGTTTTAATTATGCAGGGACATGGCTTATTTGTCAGGAAATAGAAGTTTGTAAAAGTGACAACCCTATCCAGGGCATTGACTTCTTTCCTGACCTAGCCTTGAATATCTCATTCTTATCTTCCTTCTTCCTTCTAACATCTCACCCAAAGTAAGTACCACCACACCTGTTACATAGCTCATAGTTTGAAATGCTAATGCAACATATGTAATTCATGTTAATTGTATAACATATACTTAAAACATCATATGGGTGGGAATGCAGTGACTAACATTGATACCTCTCAAAGTTTAGTAGTCCAGATCAATTTTCAGCTGATGTGCCCCTGTGTAGAGTCAGCATGTCTTTCCTCCTGTATACACATTTTCTTTGGGTGCTACTGTTTCCTGACACATCCAAAATACACAGTATAGGTGAATTGATGATCCTCAGAAAGGTTCATCTGGGTGCATTCTATGAGTGATTGTGTATGTGTGTGTATATCTGTCTATAGAGATAGCTATATCCAGTAATTGACTGGCATCCTATCCAGGATTAGTTTCTCTGCCTTTGTTCCCATTGAACAATCCAGTGACCCTGAAATGAAATAGGACATAAATGAAAAATGAATGGCTGCATGAATTGAACATTGCATTTGTTTATCATGTGCAAATCTTTTCTGAACAATAATTTCCCTTGCATAAAATAAATATGCCCAAATATACTATGTAATATTTCACTTGTTTGGCATAATGACTTCTGTCTTCTCATTACCTTCATTCTTTGTGTTTGAGATCCGAGGTTAATTGCTTTAATACATACATATATATATATATATATATATATATATATATATAGCTGGAGAAAAAAAAAAGAAGTAAAACAAACTGCAGAAATCAGAATCTGAGTGGTATCCAAAGAAGAACATGCTGAACCAGTATATCTTGACTGCTTTTGTTCCTTTTATTAATGGAACTTCAGAAAATAAAGTGCAGTTTAGTTGCAGAGCTATCAATAATTACAGTGACCACTGAAAAGGTTATGGTGACAATAAGAACGTTAAACATATTATTTAACATAGTATTTACAAGATTGAAAAATAGGTGACATTGTTTGCTTATTAGGGAAGTATAGAGATAAAAGGTGTAACACAAATAATGAAGGTGAGATACAGGTTGTGCTGTGTTGAGCAGTGGTAGATGTAAAGTTATGTGTTTGAGATACAGGTGGAGATAAAGGGGTAGATAAAGTGTGCAAATGTTTTGTACCCAAATTGAGAGCTAGGTAGCTTAAAGAAGTGGACCATAAAGTAAGAGAAATAGTGATAGCTGTGTTGGCAAACAGGTGGTGCAGTGGTTCATTTGAACCACTTCAGAACACATTTGATGTTAATGTGATCACTGAGGCCTGGAGAAATGTCTTCTTGAAGAAGCAGCTAAAAATTGAGTTCCCTGACTCAGAGGAGGTTATCAGTATCTCCAAAGAAGGGGGTGACCCTGTCAAGGATAAGAAAATTGATTCCAGAGAAGTGGGTGCATTTTGTGCTATGTCTTGCTAGTGCATTGGAGGGGGTCCGGTGTTTGATGGCTAGCAGATATTCTTTGGTTCTCTCTGCTAGTCTTGTGGCAGTTTTACCAATGTTAAAACTGCTGCAGGTTAAGCAAATTGCAGCATAAACAACAGAGCTGGTGCAGCAGATGAAATGCTCTGTGATTTTGATTCTGGTTTTGTTATGGGGGAAAATGTATTCAGAGCAAGTGAGTATATGTTTGTAGACTGTGCAATTACCACAGGGCAGCATAAAGACAGGGAGAGAATTGCATCCATCAGGGGGACCCAGGACAAAGTTCTCTTATTTTTGGAAAATGGATTTTAGGGTTGTAGTTCCCATTTAGCTGAAGGTGGACTTGTCTCCTACAGTATGGTGTAGTTTTCGATTGTTTCAGATGATGCACCAGTTTTTATTGATGATATTCCTGATATGGGACATGTCCAGGCTGATAGGAATGGGAAGCTCAGAATGAAGTCTGTCGGCCTTTCCCTGGGGTTCAGTTAGGAAGCCATGTTTAAGAATGGGTTTAAATATGGTAGCTCTGGCATTCCAAATTTATGTGTGGATCTTGTTGAGTAGGGAGGTAGGATAACCTATTTCCCTGAAAAAATCAAGCAAGAAAATGTATTCATCTTGGAAGATTGCTGATAGGTGAAAGCCTGATAAACTGTCCCTTTACTACATTAGATTTCACGAAGTAAGGGTGTTGGCTGGAAAACGCAAGCAAGTTGTTCCTGAAAGTTTTCTTCCTGTAGATATTAGAAGCAAAGTAGTGGGTCTGTACATTAAGAGAGATTTCAAAGTCTAGGAAGTGGACTTTGGTTCTGACTTCTGAGACTGTGAATTTGAGGAACCCAATGCTGTTGCTGAGTTCCTGGAGGAAGAGATGAAGTTCATTTTGGGTTCTTTACCAGACAAAAAAGATATCATCAGTATATCTTCTGCAAAGTCTGGCTTTGTGGAAGTGAGTATGTGGATGAGTACCTTGGCTTTCCAGGTGCTGAGGACTAGATTTTCATATGCTAGGGCCATCTTGGAGCCCATTGCTATGCCTTTTTGTTGCTGGCAAATCTTTTGGTTATAGTGAAAAATGTTCTGCAGGCTATGAGGTCACAGATAGTATTGGTCTTTTGCTGGGAGAAGGAAGCATACTTGTCAAAGAATGTCCTCACAAGTTGTAGTCCTTGGTGGAGTATGCTGGTATATAAGGATTTGATATCTAGCATGTGTGTGTGTGTGTGTGTGTGTGTGTGTGTGTGTGTGTGTGTGTGTATATATATATATATATATATATATATATATATTTATATATATATGTGTGTGTGTGTGTGTGTGGCCCACATAACTTAGAACCAATAAATTATTTTCCTTTAAATAAATTGTGAATACAAAATTTAAAAGCCTTTTTTAAAAGCTACCCAATGAAAACTCTGAGATAATTTTTTGGTTGCAGTTTTTTTTCTCAGTTGTTTTGTTTTAACTATACAGCATTAATTTATGATGATTGAAATATTATAAAAATATACTTATCTAAAAGAACAGTAACAAATAACTAAAATAATTAATTACAATGATGTCTACTATAAAACAAAGCTTTAAAAACAGAAAAAGAAATGTGATGAGTAGTTATTAGTTAATTATTAAAGTTTGCTTATCCAGCAGTTCTTTGAATTACAGCCATATATTATATGAAGACGTGATTCTAGATGTCCTTGTCTTGATCATAAGTTCAAGATGACAGACTTCAGTTGCCAAGTATACAGGTTCCTTTATAGTAGGGGTTGTTTGAGTCTTCCAGTTCTTGGACATGACTTTTCTTGCTAATGTTAAGATACTCCATAAAAGAAGGTATTTATTTTTGTGACACAATTGGGAATAGGTGTATTAAATAAAGTAGATTTGGCTAGCATAAATCTATTATTAAAAACAGATTGTAAGAGAGAATTCATGTTATCCCAGTATGTTTTATGTTTTATACAATCATAAAATATATGCTGCCAGTTAGCTTTAACATTTAGTTGACATCTTCAGCATCCTGAGTCTTTATTATACATCAATTCAACTTTACGTGGTGTGATAAATGTTCTATGTAAGAACTTCCAAGAGAATATCCTCCACCTTAGTGATGAAGTAGTTTGTTTTGAAGATTGGAGTATTAGTTTTTTTATTATCTTCACTTGGCAAGTTATTATTAACAAGTCTAAAATAATCCCAATAGCTTTCTCTTTGACATACTGTTGATTTCTTAACTACTATATATATTTAGTCCCTTTCCAATTATATTCTGGTGCATTAGAATAATAAGTAAATCAATGAATGTGGGGAAAGAATTTATAACTGCCAGTTGCATTAGATTAACCTTATGTTCAAAACATTTTCAACAATTTTGAATTTCTAACTACATATCTTTGCTTAAATTAAACTTATTAATGCTATGGTCAACATTTTTTAACTTCCCATTGTCTAGTAACTGATACCCGTATAACAGCTTTTTGTCTTTAAATGTAGTCATTGTTGTTAAATTAAATGTACCAGTGCTGTTTTGAGTATAGGCAATTGGAAATACAAAGAAAATCCATATATTCAAGATTCCTGAAAATTAAAATTTAAAGGAGGTTATTATCATATTAATACAAGTTAACTAGTTTAATTTTTATCTTCTACAAAACAGTATTTTATTAACCAATGAAATTTATTAGTAGCTATTTTAGTATGTTATGATTTTGTTAAACTATTGGATTTACACCAAATAACTCCATGAATATCTTTACATTTGGCATTATAATTGTTATTACACCAAGAAATTAGTGTCTTAACAATTGAAGATAATGAATATAATTCTAAATCTGAAAGAACAATACCACCGGATGTCAAATCTCTAATGTGATGGTTTAAAGTCAATTTAGGCTTACTAGGAAAGTGTAAAAATCACAGAAACAAAGATTATACTCTTTTCTATTTTTTGGGGGTGTGAGAAGGATAAAGATTGTATTATATATATATAGAAGTGCTGCACTCACACCTTACTTCACAATGGAAATGCTATTGCTCTCATCCAACCTAATACTACCACACTTTCTTCTTAACTTTCCAAACTTTGTTGCTTGTCACTACCTTCTATAGTTTTACATCCTTACCTCATTGTAATTCCTAAAAAAAAAATAACCTGCTATAATTTTCATAATGAAAATCTTTTATTTCTGTATTGTAACATCTATTTGAATTGTGCTATGTGGGTTTGTACTATACAAAATATGTATTTAACATTTAATTGAAATGTGTATTATGGAGTTGTGCTTTTTGTACTATGTATTTGTATAGTGAAAAAAATATTCCATTTATTAAGAGTTTGTTTTATGGAATTTAAGTTATTATAATGAAAGGTTTTTTATATATTTAATATTATCAGACAATATTATCCCCAAGTAAGTGATTTTTCCATCTTTCACAATGTATTCATGTAATTCCTTATCTATTTTAATCATATTATCATTAACAGGTAGTATTTTAATTTTATTTTCATTAAAACTGAGCCCTGATTTCTTCTGGAATATTTATATTACTTGGAATACTGCAATAAGAGAAGAGCTGCAATCAGTCAACATTATTAGGATATCATCTTCAAATAACTATATTTTGGGGATTAAATCATTATTTATTAGTATGCCTTTGATGTTTTTATTTAATGTTATATAACTTGCAAATGGTTCCATAACTAGAGCAAAAAGCAATGGGGACAAAGGATAACACTGTTTAGTATTTTTAGTAATCATGGTTGATTGGGAAGTATATGAGCCTATCTTAATGTATGCCAAGGAATTTTCATAGAGAAGTTTGATTAATTGTAAGAAATTATTTGAAAAAAATGCATTCCTCCAGTACTAATAGTAATAACTCCCAATTAACTGAATCAAATGCACTACTGATATACAGACTAACCAAAGTTAGTTATTTTTTGAATTATTAGTATTATCAATTATTGATAGGATTCTTTTGATATTACCATAGGTGATCCTGTTCATTATAAATCCAGTCTGATCATTGTTTATGAACATTGGACTAAATTGTTTTATTCTAGAGGCATAGATTGCTATGAATATTTTATAATCTGCATTTAATAATGAAATTGGTCTATATGAAGAATATTGTGTTGAGTCCTTGTCAAGTTTTATAATTGGGGATATTAGGGTATATTTCCAGGAGGGTGGTATCTTTGTAAGTCCTTTAACTATTAGATATACCACTAGTAAAATACTCAAAGCATCCTTAGTCATCATTTTGTATAGTCCATGCATTATACCATCATTTCCATGTGCCTTATTGGGTTTTAATATATTAATTTGAATTTTGAGTTCAGACATTGATGTAGACTTGTCACTTATTTTTATTTGATCTTCTCACTGTATATTTTCAGTATATTTTTTATAAATGTTTTAATTAGATTTTGTGTATCTATTGCTGGTTTGTGTTGATTAATCTTATCAAAATGAGACCTGAAAATATCCAAAATATCTTCTATCTCAGTAACCTTCTTTTTACTACTAAATGAGTATAATTCTTTTATGTGGTTAGATTTAACAATGATTTTTGTTGTAGTATCCATTTTATGCATGGATTTAGGATTTATGGAATAATTATTTATCTTAATCTTTTCTAAATTTATCATAGTTTTATGTTGTAAAATTCTAAATATTTACTGTTTAAACTAATTATTTCTTCTATTATTTCTTTCTGACTATCTAATTTTAACTTACAAATTTTCTCCTGTAAATCTATCAGTTCCTTGTCCCATTGTTTATTTTTCTTGTGCATACCAACTTGTAATTTTGCTAAAAAGGTATGCTTTTAAAGAGTCCCATACAAAAATCTCTGAAGTGTTACCTGTATGATTCATTTCAATAAAAGTTTGAAGTTCTTTATTAAAGAACTCCTTAAAGTCTTTCATATTGGTGATATATGCAGGAATCCTTTTAATTGGGATGTTATTACTAGAATTCAATATAACTTCAAATGTTATCGTGTTATGATCCAACAGTGGGCAAGAGACTACTTTAACATTATCTATTCTACTAGTGATCTCATCTGAAACATACTCCATCTATTCATGATTTTGTCCCTTGTCTGTGTGAAAAATGTATAAAGCAGAGTGAGTCTGATACTGAAAACTTATTTACATCTGTCATATTACAAAGGTCAGTGAACTCCATCTAAGCCTTGACTGAGGCAAGTTTCTTCCTTTTACAGCTAGTGTTGGTATCCTTGTCAGATAAAATACAATTAAAGTCACCTGCAAAAAAGTTTCCCTTTGATATTTGCATTATTTCCCCCAACTGTTGTGTAACTGTTTGTATTCCCAATTAATGTATCCAATAGACATTAATAAAAGTGCATAGTTTCCTTTGAATCTCTAAAGTCACTGAACAAAACATGCCTTTTTCATCACTAAATATGTTCATGTTTTAGGTAGAGGCAAAGATTTTCTCCATTAAATAGCCACCCCTTTTCTCTTTTGTTTATAATGAGAGCTAGTCAATACAGAATAGTGTTTAGTGTTATGTCTGACCAAATGTTGTTTTATTAAAAGTGTTTTCTGTAAAAAGATAACTTGGGAATGAAATATTTTTAAACAATTGTATAAACTACCCCTTTTACAGCCATTATTTAATCCATTGATGTTAATTGATATGCATTTCGCGTTGGCCATACTACCGAAATAGGAAAAATAAATAAGTATTACATATAATACCATCATACATTTGTAAATAATATGGTACTGAAAAACTATTATTATATCTAGTGACTTGGTTTTGGATAGATATAAGATAATTGAGAATGTTAACTGTAAACTATCAAGAATAGTAGACACCAAAACAAAAAAAAAAGAATTGATTTGTAAACTACTATACATGCACTGTTGTTTCCTGTGACCCCCCCCCCATGGAGTTTACAACAAATCCTATTGAATAGAAATCCTACACTACCACCTACCCACAAATAAGTATCTAGCATCACTCTGTTAATTCTAAAGTCATGGTATATGAAAGGTCTAACTTATTTAACAAAATAAAAAGGAGTTGTTATATACATAATATTCAGATTATAAACACTCATTTGCTTGCTATAAAACTTATAAACTGTAAAGTATAGCAGATCTTGTAGTCATTTGGTTCTATTTAATTTATAAGAGCCTATATAGTATTATAATATATATATATATATACAGTATTATAATAAATGCAATAATTTCTTTCAGTTCTGAGAAAAAAGAGATTAACACAGGTAAAAGACAATACATATAACATTGTTTATAACAATCATGCTATATTACTAATGTGCTATTATATATTATTGATAATGTGAGTAGTTAACTATTTAAACTCAGTTCTGACTACAAAACTGTACATGCTTGTATATTATGGCAGACACACATGATATTTCAACGAATAAATAAACTTCTCTAAAAAAATCTTTCTCTGTGAGGACTTGCATATACAATTATCTTTTAAAATGTGTCTCTTCTGTAAATAGGATATCACATTCACTAGAACATACTATGAGATATAAAATAGTAAAAGAATAACTGTGACGTCTAAAATAATTATTATACCATGACCCCCCCCAAAACGTGCACGCTGATTGGCCAGCGTGCCCGTTGTAAATCGAGTTATACTAATGGAAAAAGGTCCGGTCGCCCGGACTTTTTTCCATTAGTATAACTCGTTTTTTTAAAACACTGTCTCGCTATGTTAAATGGGTTTAACATGGCGAGACAGCTTTAAAATAAGCAACAGAGATCTCCGTTGCTTATTTTAAAGCTGTCTCGCTATGTTAAACCCATTTAACATAGCGACAGTGTGTTAAAAGCGGAGAAAGCAAGATCTCCGTTGCTTTTTAGTCTCGCTATGTTAAATGAGTTTAACATAGCGAGACAGTTAAAATAAGCAGCGGAGATGTCCGTTGCTTATTTTAAAACTGTCTCGCTATGTTAAACTCATTTAACATAGCGAGACACTAAAAAAAAGCAATGGAGAACTTGCTTTCTCCGTTGCTTGCCAACTCTGATGTACTGCGAGGCGCGGTACATCAGAACTGCCGCGGATGCCAGACATCTGCGAAGGGCAGTAAACAGGCATTATACTATGCCATTATTTAAGAAAAGTAATAATTTCTTTTCTTAAATAATGTCATGGTATAATAGCAATAACCCACTTCTGGGTGTGGGTAATGCTAAATTTACCCACGGTTGGCTTTGTTTGGTCCCTCGGGCTTCGCCCTCAGGACCAAACCACGTCAACCGTGGGTAAATTTAGCATTACCCACACCCAGGCGTGGGTTATTGCTATAATAATATGTTCCCAGAATTATATTTATACTGAGAGATAACACATGGTTGGCAACATACCCACTACAGTTTTTTTAGAGACACATAGATTCTCAACTTATCAAAATGATTGTGTAATTTTCTCTGAATTTGTGGATAACATGCTATTACTTTCATATTAGTCCCTCCTTTACTATGTGTCAGACTTTCAATTAACTTTCAGAGCATGAACTTCTAATATTGCCATGTATTTGAGCTCCTCACTTCCTGCTCAAAAAGCACATCCTCACAGAAACCAACACAAATCATCACCACAATCATTGTCATAAACATATACATATCTATGCGGGCGGCACAGTGGTGCAGTGGTTAACATTGTCACCTCACAGCAAGAGGTTCTCTGGTTCGATTCTCGGCTGGGGTGCCTTCTGTGTGGAGTTTGCATGTTCTCCCTGTGTTCGCGTGGGTTTCCTCCGGGTACTCCGGTTTCCTCCCACATTCCAAAGACATGCATCTGGAGCATTTCTCCCCGGGCCTCTGCTGAAAACAGGCTCTGTGGAACCTAGTCAGACATTCCCGGTCACCAAATATTAAATAAAATAAATCTATTGCCCACATATGCAGAACAAGGCAACCAAGCAAGAGGCTCACATCAACAAATGTAAGCAAGATCATCTGCCCTTCTTTAAATTAAGAGAACAGAATGTAATTTGAATAATATAATATAATATATAATAAAAAGCTGAACTGAAGAAATGAATTCTACATTGTGTATAGTGCCAGAGTACTACAAAATGCATTATATAACTTAAAGAGAGAACTAGAGGTTTTACAAATGTTAAAATAGTAATTTTGAGGTAAATATAACAGAGAGTACAAATCACACCTTTTTATTATTTTGCATTTAATTTGTGTGTTAAAATCAAGCATAAAACAACATTTTATTCAGTATTTTTGACACACACACACACACACACACACACACACACACACACACACACACACACACACACACAGAAAGGACTCTGTATAAATTGACTCCTGAGAGAAAAGGGCGGGAAGGAAACATTCTGTTAGAACTTGCTCTGTGAGAAGGAGATACCACTGTCAGTAAACAACTTTCATTCATGTTACACTGAAAAAGATGTCTGTATAAATAGTGAAAACCAACCTGCTCTCTGCTATTTAAGAATCTATGCTGCAACACTTCTTGTTATCATTGTATTATTATTATTTTTTTTTGTAATAGCTATTTGGTACACTATCTCTTTCTCTCTTTTTTGTGTATCTATCCTAGCAGGGGAGAGGAGGAAAAAATAACTGACAGGTTTCAAAGTGAAACCTCAGTGTTAAAACATAGAAATTGTCTTCACTGCTGTATTTCTCTTCTCCTAACCCCTCCCCAACAAATAAACTGACACCAAACATCCCAGATAAGACACTATAAGAAAGAAAAAGAAAAAAATATTAAAAAAAAGAAAGAAAAATAGGAAAAAAGAAATAACCTTCATACACCCTGCATACACCCACCCTTTTATCACTGCATCAGTAAAGAAGGACTGATAAACAGCATAACAGTCTGATATGTGTTAGAGAAAGCACATCCAAATCTCATACATAGAGCACCTCACGTATTCCAATCAAGCGTGGCTTGTGAATTAAGAGTTAAAAGTTAAAAATACCATAAACATTCAGTCCATTCACAGCACAATTATTTAATGTACTGTGAGCAACTTGCTATTATGTTATATTTATGTGGCACACACATGAAGAATGGAAACCACAATATATATATATATATATATATATATATATATATATATATATATATGTGTGTGTGTGTGTGTCTATAAAGAAAGCTTATTATTAGTTAAAGAGTTCATTTCTTAATACTTATTAAGCTAAAGAATATATTTAATATGGAAAATAAAATATAGAATATTAGCTTAGAAATACATATAGGAAAAGAAAATGTGAGATTTATTTCCCTTATATAGAAGCAAATCCTTGTCTCCTTCCTTTTGCCTATATCTCCAGTAATAGAATTGGTAAACGTTGACATTGAAAAAGACATTTTTATTACAACAGTTAGCATCAGTATTTTACTAAAGTTGAGTCATTTGTACTTTAGTTTCTTTTTCTTCTCCTTGGATTTCCAGCTATTTACTTCTGCTTGTTTCTATATCTTTGGTTTGGTGTCGAGTTTTTTTCATTTTAATGACAGTGCAGAATATGGGTCTTCAAAGTGTCTAATTTCATCTGGAAGGAGTATTTTGAGCCTGACAAGAAAGAGCAAATGCACCTTAAACTCTGTGTTTTCTTATTTTTTTTTTTTTTTTTTATAAGAGGCAAAAAACATTTCCTTTTGGTCATCACAACATTGGAATAGTCATTATCAAATCCTGTTAGTTTGTCATCCAATTGAATAGGAGGTTTGGACCAGGGTGTTTTAAGTATTAGCTCCTTGTCTTGAGATGAGATGAACTTAACAATAACTGATCTCGGAGAAAAGTTAGTTTTTGATGAAGGAGAAACTAAAGACCTTTGTGCTCTTTCAATAGCATATAACAGCTTCAGATAAATTTAGAGTCTTAGAAATCCAGGCAGTAAGAAGTTGACCATAGTTTCTGCTTCTATTTTTTCAGGCAGTCCAAAAATATGGATGTTATTTATCCTGGATCTGTTCTCCAAGTCATCCGTTTTGTTTAGTAATAAGGTATTCTGTCAAAGTAGTAATTCAATGTTGTTTTCATCTTTGAATACTGCCTTCTGTGTCATTACGGGCATCTTTCATACCAAATATCTGAGTTTTAAAATCTCAGGCATCTGTTCCATCTGTTTGGTACATTTTTCTTTAATGCTGTCAAGTTTGTTATCCATTCTGTCCATTTTTAAAGAAAATTCTTATATGTTAGAAAGAAAAGATTGGAGTTCTTTCTTTAAAGGCAAGTCTTGAGAGATTGTCTTTGAATAACTAATTTCACAACTACTGGTACAGATCCTTCAAATGAATAACTTCACAGGAAAAATTTAAATATTTAGATTTTTTTAGATAATATCCTTCTATGTAGTATCAGACAACTCATTTTGTTCAAAAATTTGGTTTAGGATTTAAAAATAAAATTTCTTGTCAGAAATAGAAATAGAGTAGCAAAGCAGGAAAACTATATTGCTAGCCTGTCAGCATCCTGGCCACCCTGGTTGCAGTTTTTGACATGTTACACCACATATTTTAGACATGAGAATTTAAGTGATAACTGTAATAGACCTTTATGTTTTGCAGCATTATGCATACTTTAGTTGTGTTTTTCTGTTCAATATCACTATTTCACCTATTTTCTTATGCAACAGCAAGACAAAAGTGACAATGGTATAACACGGAATTCCTAACAAATTTCTTATCTTGTTACACATTGCCTTTTTGTATTTTGTCATTCAAATGAAGCACTTAGCACACTATTTACATTTGTTATTAACAAAGAGCTATAGTTCCAAAGCAAAGTATCCTTGATTAGTTTTTCTTTTGGGAGACGTCCTTGCAGTGGTCCCCTGAAGTGGTATATTCGACAAAGGTCAAATGGAATTACTGAATCTTTCCCATATTTCTGCAGTACTGAATGAACAGAAGTCCTTATTACACTCCTGGGATTTACAAAGAGCTTCATGGGATTGTAAATATTTGGCCTATCAGGCTCACGGTAAACATGTTGTAGAATATTTGGTCCATAGTCCTTCCCTCCTGGAATTATATTCCAAATACTTGAAGGAAAAGTATTATTTTCATCTTGTACAGTTAGTGGAAAAATATGGTTTTCAACACGAAATATGTTTATACCTGGCCTTACCTTAGCAAGATACTCAATCATGGTGTGCCAGTTAGAGTGTTTGACAGGAACAATAATTTCATCTATGTCATTCAGAATAACAAACCTGCTGTTATACATATTTCTGTACAAGCATTCATTCAAAAGAACAATCTGCCCAAAATACTGAAGATCTCCAGGATGGTGAGAAAATCTCCATCCCTTGGAAAGATTAAAAAATGATGAAACTGGCCAAGGAATTACTTTTGCAAAACCTGTCTTTTGGTAATATCCCAGTATGTTTTCCATCTCCAGGCTACAGTTAGTCTTGTACACAACAATTTGTTGTGCTCCCAGAATCCGGTACATTTCCACACTCTGGACAAATTGTAAGACTTTATGGTATCCTCCAAATAAGGTGGGAAGACAGACAGTGAAGTTATATTCAAAGCTTGATGGTTCCTGCTTATGCTGTGCTTGTAGATTATGAACTTTGAGAAACTGTAATTCTTGCAAAGACTGTGTTTTGTTAGTGCCACTTATAGAAACATATCCTGGTGTACAGTTGCAGGGAAGATCACACTGAAAGTCTGTAGTTCCATATGGGAAACCAAAGTGGTCTGAATGAACTATGACTTTAGCTTTCACAGACAATAGAGTTTCATTGCAGTAATAATGACAGTAGTGGCTATCTGTATTGTAGCGGTATGAAATGCCAATGACAACAATCATTTGCTTCTCCCGGGGATCGAAGTAAGCTGAGACTACAAACGATTTTGTGTTATTTACAGGAGTGATAGTGCCATCTGTCAAGATGATATCAACATTTTCTTTTTTACTGGGTTTTGATGGCAGATTTGTGGATTTAGGAACTACAGTGTAGTAGACGAATGTAAATGAAGTGACAATGAAAGACAATGTCATCAACAGTGCAAGAGAACTTTTGAAACTCATAACTGCCATCTCCTCCAGACCACAGGGAAGTACTTTAAATGTGCAGGTATATATGTAGAACTTTGCTTGGAGTTCGTCACAACAGGTTACCAGAACAGTAATGATGAGCAGGTGAGTTCTGTAAAGAAAAAAATAGAAATTAATTTCTTAGGGGATGATTTGGCCCTGAATCAGATGTGAAATGAGAAACCAATGCAAGTCATGATGCTACGTATTTCATTCCTTAATACAAGGAAGATGTCTTCTCTCTGAAACACATTACAGCTAGCTAGCATTCATTAAGATACCTTATTTTGCAGAACTAGACAGAGAGCTATCTTGGTGACTGTGACATAGTATTACTGTTTTGGCTTAAATGGATGAAGGTGTGCTGGGGTTATATGATCTAAATGATTAAAATAAAATGAATCTGGTCCTACTGTACAAAAAGAATGAAAGAGAAAGGCTGAATGTGATGATGGTCTGCATGTGAGATAGCAGATATAAACAACAAACAGTTCTGCCATACAAAAAAAACAAAAAAAAACAAAAAAAAAAGTCAGAACAGCAAACATTTTCTCATACGGGGTTATTCCAGCAGAATCTGCACTAATATTACTGAGAAATCTTCACATACTAAACATTAGTTAATATTTTGTGCAGGTAACTAACAAATGTTCATTCCTTATCTAATAAACTCTGTCTTAAAGTAACAGTTTCAAACTTAGTTATGAGACAAATACAACATTTCTAGAAAGTAGCTTATCTTTACAGATGTCAATGATATGCAATGCACTGTTGAAAAAGTAAGTGGGAATGGCTTCCTCAGATGGACACAAAAGTACCTAAAGACAACAGGTTCTAAGATTTATTAGGGGAAACTGATTACAAATGCAATACTACAGGAATTAGCACTTGGTAGATTTCATTTTAAGATGTTTGCTAAAACACATGGAAACTGATACCAAAGGCCATATCTGTGGCTTCAGAAACTAAGAGTCTAACCCACAGTAAAGCACTTGCATTGCATTCTAAAGTATAAAACCATGGAATTAAGCCTAGACTGGTAGAATGAGTTCATCTTTACACTGTTAAAGCAATGGGAAAGAATGCCAGACAATAGAAATAAGGTAACTCTGTTTCAAAGCAAAAGCATAGCTCGACATCACAATGGAGCAAGGAGTACAGCTTCCACTGAAACAAGCCTGATGAGCATCTCTCAGACTTTGTGATTTAAACTGATTAGTACAACAGTGCTCTAATGAATGGTATGCATACATACATATATAGACCAGTATGTAACAGATGCGAACATATAAATGCATTGTTTGGTCTTAACATTGTTTTCCTTTCAATTTTGCACCAAACTGTCTCATAGGTATCTTAGAGATTTTCTTATACTGTCTCCTGAACAATATCCCATACTGTTTTTATTGCATTTACTTTTATATACTATATGTATATATATATATATATATATATATATATATATATATATATATATATATATATATATATATATATATA
This sequence comes from Protopterus annectens, assembly GCF_019279795.1. Classification (NCBI taxonomy): domain Eukaryota; kingdom Metazoa; phylum Chordata; order Ceratodontiformes; family Protopteridae; genus Protopterus; species Protopterus annectens. The sequence continues at coordinate 826,119,052 of NC_056750.1, read as the reverse complement.
TATATATATATATATATATATATATGGGTTCCCTATTTAATTTTGAAATACTGAAATCACGAATTTCAGTATTTCAAAATTATAATAGCGAAGTCTTGAAATACCAGTAAACCAGAAGCACGAAATTCAAATTCCCGAAGTACAGAGATTTTGAATTAGCGCTTCTGGTGTTGTGGTGTGTGAATGGTAAGATGTGAGTTTGGGTATGTATGTATGTGTATGTGTGTTGGTTAGGGGCTTTAGTGTATGTCACTGTGTGTTTTGACTGTGATGTGTGTGTGCGAGGGTGTGTACAATGTGTGGGAGTGAGTTACCTGTGTGTGTCTGATTGTGTGATCTCGGAGTTAGTATATATAAGTAGGGGGGTGGAGGGTGTGCAGCTCCCCCACATGGGGGGTGCAGGAGGGCTTGCCCCCCCTGCTTATCTGTAGTGTAGGATATTATATTTGAGTTGGGGAGAAGTTGTGTGTATGTGTTTGTGTGTGCTGTATCTGTAGTGTACCATTGGGATTTTGAATTTCGCAGTTGTAGGGTTTCGGTGTTTGGTGTGTTCGGCGATGTAATTTCGGAACACTGAAATTTAGGATTTCAGTATTTCAAAATTAGATAGTGAATCCATATGTATATGTACACACGGGTCTGGGTTACAACGTCGACAGATGAGAAGACTGACAGTGAAATCGCCGACGCCAGAAGATCGACGGATGAAAACACAGACGCGGAGAACACCGAGATGGGGAAAGGATGTGTAAGTATGCGGTAGTGACGGACGTTAAGGTGCGAGTAAGGTAAGTGTGCGATGTTGACGGTCTGTAGGGGTAGGGGTGGGTTAAGTGAGTTAGGGTTAGGGCGCGTGTTAGGTAAGGGTGCAGTAGTGAATGTTTTGGGTTAGGGGCGGGTTAAGTGAGTTAGTGTTAGGGCGCGGGTTAGGTAAGGGTGCAGTAGTGAATTTTTTTGGGTTAGGGGTGGGTTAAGTGAGTTAGGGTTAGGGCGCGGGTTAGGTTAGTGTGCGATAGTGACGGACCTTAGGGTTAGGGTTTCGGTTAGGGTTGTGGATAGTTGTGTATGTAATGTTTAGTGTTTGTTTGTTAGGATTTAGGTGTGCTTGTGTTGTGTGCGTGGTTTTTGGTCAGGGAATTTGTTTTGTTTATTGGTTGTTGTGATGATGTGTTGAGTGTGTGCGGTGTTGTGTTTGTGAACTGTCGATGATGTGGTGTCGGTGATGTCGGTGTCGATGTTGTGTGCTGTCGGTGTTATAACCTAGAACCATATACACACACACACACACACACACACACACACACACACACACACACACACACACACACAACACTACCAAATAGTTTGTAAGCTACATAGAAATTTATTGTACATAGCTACGTATGATGTACAAAAACAAGACAAGTCAGTTATGGTAAAATACTATGTACCCAGAGATAGTGGGTGTGACAAACCTCCACTGGACCAGTAATCAAGGAGCCTCAATCTTCACCACTGGCATGAGTAGATGAAAAGTACACACACAGTATTTCCAGATGTAGCTCTCTGCATCAAGTGCAATTTCCCTTAAGACCACACAGAGACCACAGTCAGTCCGGCACTGGTTTCTCCCGCTTCCTCCAGATCCCTAATAAGACTCCCTACTGGCACAACTATAGAGCTCAGTCCTTAGCCAGGGTTCCAAGCCAAGTACTCCAACACACTCTCTCTCTCTCTGGGCTCCTATTAGAATGATGAAAACGCATTTTGTTGAATGCGTTTTCGTCGACATATACAGAGTGAGCAGGTAAAACAGTGAAGCGGCTGTTCAGTGAATTCTTTCCCTGGGAAAGAAGTCACTTGACCACTTCATTGCTTTGCTGTGTTCTGCAGTGTAGTGTGGTCCCTTGTCCAGTATAGCTCCCGAGCTTGAATGTGCAACAGTTACTGACCTTAGGGTTAGGGTGCGGGTTAAGGTAAGTGCATATGTATGAAAGTCTTTATTGTTTTTTTTGTTTTTTTGCATTAGATGTATGGTTGAGTTACATGTGTATGTGTTTTCAGATGTTTACTTTTGTTTTGGGGGGGGTAGAATTAGGGTTAAGGTAAGTGTTATGTGTTTGGAACTGTTTACGTGAATGTGCAAGAGTTACTGACCTTAGGGTTAGGGTGCTGGTTAAGGTAAGTGCATATGTTTTAAAATGTTTACCTTTTTTTTTCCATTAGCTGTATGGTTGGGTTACATGTATATGTGTATTCAGTTGTTTACTGTTTTTTGGGGGGGGGGTACAATTAGGGTTAAGGTACGTGTGCATGTGTTTGGAAGTGTTTAATGGTTTTTTTTTGGTTGGAACAGCGTTTTCTTTCCCTAGGAAAGAAATCGCTGTTCTGTGGTTTCAACATTTTCAGCTTTCACTGAACATGTGTTGATGAAACATCATTTGCTGTTTTTAGCATTCAGTGTTTCAATATAGACCCCTCTCTCTCTATTTCCAACCAGTACTTCGTGTCCATCCCAAGTAGCTGACACACACACACTCTTGAAGATTTGTTTTATACAAACACACACCTGGGAAAGGCTGGCACAGTTTTACTAGCTATACTCCCTTCTGTCCAGACTATAAGGTAGTTATCACTGCCACCAGAACCCTTTATCAGCTAATTTAAGGACCTTAACAAAGAGTGTCCAATTTTACTGTGTAATATTAATACTAATACAAATAGTAGTTTGACCAAGAGCAAGGCTATTATGAGCGGCCCACACAGGGTCTCCAAATAAATATGCAAGTACTCTCAAAACTTAAATATCTCTACACAAATTAGCCACAATTAAACATTTAAATATATTTAATAAATAAATAATAAAACAACAAGACAATACTAAATATATATTCACAGTGACATCAGAGTTCAAAACCACAGGAAATATTTAAAATAACATTGCAGCACAGGCTCGCATAAACAAAGGAAAATATCTAAAGCAAACTTCACTATATTCCTGACTGTACCTATGAGAATTATACTGTTCCTTAGAAACTTACTTCGTTAGAGCAAGGCAGATGTGGTGAATGGGTCTTCTTGTTGTCAGGTCCAAGAATGCAGAATGCTCTGTCTCACTAAGATAATTTTCAAAATAATATCTCAAATATTACTGCTGGGGTAGCTTGCAGAATGATATCACTTCTTGTCATCTGACTTCTAGTTCCCAGGCCAAAACCCCCATTGCCGAAGCTGGCAATATTTAGCATTTACCTGTAAAAATATACAGGCAAGGGCTTCTCCTCAGAACTCTGGCAGATGTTGGAAGTCATAAAACAATTGCATTCCTTTATGCTTTTAAGACTAGTAATTAGCTCACCCTAAAGACAATACAGAAAGCTTTCTAGTACAGACCTTGTGTATCTAGCTGCATTGAAAGTTACCATCTTTACAGTGTACCCCATAAAGTAATTTAATTTTAGATATTTTTCTAAAGTTTGCTGAACTGAGGTTAACCTCCTGTATTCCAGTTTCCACTATTAAAATATATACATTTCAACAGTTACAATAGTGCATGCACATTTCTATTCTCTTCCAGTAGGGCACACTCTAGATACATTTTAAACACAGGCACTATACAAATACCTTTTCAACACAAACATCTGTACAGAGCAGTTTGATATACACATGACATACAGTTCTAATACATTTGTAAAACAAGCATCTTGTATAAATCATTTCTTATTCTCCAATGACATATAATTATTTACCGAATTCCGGCTAGCTGTGCTGGCAGTATCTCCTTTTGTCACAGTGGGTATGGTAAGTTATTGTGTCCTACATAGTAAAATACATCTCCAAAGTCAAATAAGCAATCATCATCCATATGTAGAAGCATTGTTGCAGAGCAATTGTTTAGTGGTTCTCGACATTCCCAAGCATGTTTATACAGACCAAAATGTTTCATTTTAAATTAAAAGCACAGCTGACATAACTTGATTATTAACAAACTGCAGCCTATATATTGATAATGAAGTGGTGTAAAAGTACCATAGCATATTCTGCTTTTTAATAAATAAGCACCAGAACTTGTATCTTGTATTTCATTGTGAATAAGATGTTTCACACACACACAAGCAAAAAAAAAACATAAATGCCATGTGAAAGCATACTTTATCAGTGTGCTAACCTCATGCCATAAAGTGCCATATGCTATATTCACAGCTGTCGCACACAACATATACACTACCTGCTTGAAGCACTTATATAAATATATTTTCTGACATCATCACAGTCTGCAAGGGGTTATGGTTCCATTCACAGAACTATAAGTCTTATCGAGAACAGTTCGTAGTCAACACCAGTCTTATAGAAAAAAGCCATGTTATGTGTAAGAATTTCATCCATTTACCACACTACTACCTAATTAACCTCTCTGAATTTAAAAGATCAAGTCAGTTACTAGTCTGTTTTTTTTTAAACCAGTCTGCTGCTAAATTTAAATGTAAGAGAGCCCCCAAGGTAACAGTAACAACTGACCATGCTGACTGGTAGATAAAAAACGGATGTTTAATAGGAGCCATGGTCCATTTATAAGGTGGGGGTGGACTAATATTCAGCAAAAGCTGCTCCCTTGAGGTAAGGCATGGTTATTCAGTCTCATTTATAATTTTATTACACAGAAGACCACTGTTATGTTATTTTTAATTGTGTATCATGTTCTCAATTAATAATACCGACAAAACAGATTATCAAGATTGTGCATCAAAATAAAACATAATAAAAATTCACCAAGATAACACTGACCAGAGTTTGGAGTCCTGAATTATCAGTCATAACCACTACACAGACCAAGACTTCCTAGAACTTCACTTGGCTGTTGAGGTTAGTACACTGACAAAGTATGCTTTCACAGTATAAAGGCTGCGATGGAAGTAATGTCTCTAATATTGAGTAGCAGGAAGAACTATCCCCTATACAACAAGACTTCCTTCCTTCCATAGTACTAGTACTGCCCTTCTAACTTACATAGATACTGTCAGTGAAGCTAGAGATAATGGCAAACTAGTCTCTTCCATATTTCTAGACTTGTCGAAATCCTTCAACACACTTTGCCATAGCAAACTTCTACTTCAAATGTCTACATTAGATCTCTGTCAGCCCACCCTTATGTGGTCCAAAAGCTACCTGTCCAATAGGTATCAGTCTGTAAAATGGCAATCTAATTTCTCTCTTTACCTCCCAGTCACCACTGGCATACCACACGGCTCTAGCCTCGTTTCCCTCCTCTTTAACATTATTATCAGCACCCTCTATACATCCACGCAACAGACCACCCTAATACATTATACAGATGATTTTACTCTTATTTGCACACCTGACAATGTGGTACACCTCCAAAAAATTACTCAGGAAGCTTTCACAGCCACTGAAACATGGCTTTGTAACTCACAACTCATGCTCAACCCAAAAAAACACCAAACTACTATTTTTACACCCAAATCTCTCTCTCTCATGAAAAACAAAATGTAAAGTCCTCTGTTTTGATAATTCACCCATTGAAATAACTTTTCATAGCAAACTATTAGGGGTGATAGTGGATGATAATCTCACATTCGACCTGCATATACAAGATTGCATAAGAAAAATTCATCAAAAACTAGGTATGCTTTACAGAGCCAAAAATGTTCTCATGGATGCAACTAAAACTACATTTGCCACTACGTACTTCCTCCCCACTCTTATTTATGGTACTCCCATCCTTATTAACTTCCAGACTTCACAAAAAGTATAACTTGAACAATGCTATAATAAAGTAAATTTGCAACAGATACCCCTTTCATAACACCACTGTATAGACTGAAAAGCCTAAATTGGTTAGAACTGCCACATCAACTAACATAATGCATAACTTCTTACCACCTATAAAATAATCCAGCATCCATCTGCCTGTCCAGCACAAAAAAAACTTCTACACAACTATGTTCCCAGTCAGTCATTGTGATCCAGTGACCAAAAACTCCTGTCTACAAACCTAGCAAATCTGCTGGGCATTATCTGTATTTGTACAAGATTGCAAAGGCAAAGGAACCCCTTATCTGTATCCATCAGATCTATACCATCCCTCCCTCCCTCCCATCTTTCAAAGCCACTCTGAAAGACTTCCTAGCTAAAATTTGGCTGTATTTTTGTTCAAAATCAGGATAAACCATATCCCTAAATGTGAACATCTACCTTTTCATTCGTTATACCTTCTTGCTCTCCCTTCTTCACTTACTTCCTTACCACTAATTCTATTCCCTGACTTTCTCTCTAAATATACCATAAGCCTGTTTTTACCTCACTTTATATTGCAGTTCCTATTTGTATTGCACTATCTTACCTGAAATCTCTCTAGAAACTGTCTAAAATTTCTCTAAATATTAAATGATTGTTATATACCTGCTATCGATTCTTAACCAATGTTTTTATATTATGTCTAATTTGTAATAATTATTTAAACTGCAGATGTTTTTGGTTTATTTTTTGAAAATTGTAAAATTATACTTCTTAAAATGTTATGTAATAATTTGGAGCTTTTCTCCCTGGGCCACTGCTGAAAATGGGCTTCTACTCAGTCGAACTTTACCAGTAACCAAATGTCAATAGATAAATAAAGTCTGGACACAAGATCTGATGAAGGTGGTTTATTATGTAGTAACAGGATACACTAGAGGCAGATGTCAACAATATCTGACTCAACTCTTACTGTCCCCAATAACAGTGCTGATAGACTGAAACAGACTGAATTATAATGTCCATAGCTTCTGTACACATTATACTGTCAGTAAATTTGTACTCAGAATTATTCCTTTCCTCCTGAATAGCAGAATTAATACTGACTGCCCTGCTTTCTGCAGCTAGTTATTTATTTGTTTATTTGGCATTTGTTTATCGGGAAATTCTGACTGGGAATAAATCCCGTTTTCAACAGAGGCCTGAGGAGAAAAGCTCCAGCATACGTAGTTCAATTAATAAACTACATAATATTATCATATGAAGTGCAGTAATTATTAATAGAATTGACATACAGGATAAATAAAGTCAGGTCAGAAAATCATACACTGAATATTAAACAACAATCATAGGATATTGGACACCTTGTAAGGTACAATCAGTAGTGATAACCAATGGTAAAGATGTTAAGCATTTTAAATATGGGCAAAAGACTAGAGAAAGGAAAGAGATTTTGCAGTCGGTTCCTGAATAACTCCCACTAGCCATTCCTTAAATTCCTGTCATTTCAACAGATCGGTGGAAAGTGCCAGTGTCTCATTTTATTTCATTACCCTGTGTTTTTACTTTATTTATTATTGGTGCATGATCTGAAATAGTTATTGGGTGCATATCAAGACCTTCAATCAAATGCACATGTTCCTGTGAAATGTAAATTCTGTTTAGCCTAGCCCAGATTTTGTATCTTGGGGAATAATATGTAAATTCACTCCGAACTCATAGCACTGAATTCACATCTTCCATGCCAAATATTTTCAAACATTTCTTAAAAAATCTACCCTCTTTTGTTAAAATTTTCCTTGTAGGCCCTCCAGATACATCCTCAGTGTTACAAACCAAATTCCAGTCACCACATATAAGTAATATTCCTTGCAAAAAGCTGATTATTTCTCCCAGAATTTTCTAAAGCTCCATTATAGCAATTTTAGGTGGAATATAAATACATGCCAGTGTAAACATCCTCCCTTGCCAATAACTCCTTAGTACTACAAATCTACCATTATTATCTTTTTCATCCTGTTCTATCACTATTGGAGCTCCTCTTCCAATTAATATAACTACTCCTCCTCTTTTCCTTTGTCCCTGGTATTCCACTGAATAACCATCCTGAAAACCTTTCTTTATCAAATTCACATGTTCTTTCCAAGTGTGTCTCCTGTAGCATAGTTATCTGCCCTTTACATTTTTAACATAGTTCACTACTCTTTCTTTTTTTGTATTTATCTGTGAGACCATTGCCATTTAAAGACATTACAGAAAGCATTTTTGTATTAGAAAGTTATTATTCCAACCTTTTGTCTATAGGAGATTTTTTTTTTGTTAAATGTCTAGTTCCAGCTTTTGTGTTACATGCATACACTCTTTGGCAGGTTGATCTTTAATACAGTTGTTTCTTGTCATATCTATTTGAGCCTATGTCACATCTTTAAAAACCTTTTGTTTTAGTTAAGCCCTCAAAAAAACACACACCCTCAATACCCCTAAAACCTATTAACTTAATAATTTTACCCTCCTAATAGGAACAAATGTTCCAAACTGACAGCCACACTCACAGACTTGAGTTAACCTAAAAGAGAGGTTGTACATGCTAGGATGCATAATGCACCCTGTGTTTCCACTAAGTGCTGTAAGGTTTTGTCTTATGTTTATAGCTCTCTCAGCTAGGTAAACATTTCACTGCTTTCATAGAACATTATCTCCTAGCCATTTCTCTTTACCAGATTGTCTCATGGAGACATGAGGACCAGATACAAAATCACTACTAAGCATACATTTATTTCCTAGAAAAACACCTTATAATACTCAGTGTTCTTTTTCATTTACTTGCTTTCTGTTAAAAATTGTTCCTAGATCAAGATAAGGCCCTTAATCCAGGCATGCCCCCATGCAAGACTAAGAAAAACACATTAAGTTTTCTTTCATCATACTGTTTTAACCAGACTTTTTTTTTACTTGTTTACATTGCTGTGCTTACACTTCTAAAGACTGAACAAGGAGAAAGAAAGAAGAAGGGAGAAAGAAAAAAGAAATAAACAAGAACAGCCATTTTATTTATAGGTTCATAGGACGATACTAGCCTATTGGCCCGGAGGCCCTTATAAGCCTAGCCATGAACTTCACCCATGTTCCCACAAAGTCAGCACCTGTTTCCCCTGTCCAGCAGGGACACAGGTGAGATGTTTCCCAATGAGTCATCCAAGTTCCTGTTAAAGAGAGCGAGTGAGGTACTCTGCTTGACATGGAAAGGGAGTCTGTCCCACAGATGGGAGAGTCTTTCAGACACAAATCTATCCCAGCAACAAGTTTTATTAATGTCACAGACCAGGTTGAGGATTTGCATGTGGGTTGCATGAGTAGAGCTTAACTTACGGATATGCAGCAACTCCATCAAGGCTGGTTCTGAGACGGCCTTGTATACTAGATGACACAGGTCACCTCTGAGCAGTCTGTATGAGACGGAGTAGGGGGACAGGGATTTTAGCCCATCTGTATAGGATAGGTGCTTGAGACCTGGATTTTCCTGATCAGAAACCTTTGTGGTCTTTCTAGTTGCTGCATGTGCTTGGCAACGTACATGCTGAAGGGGGCATTGTACTCAATAAAGGGTCTGATAAGGGAGGAGTGCAGGGATGTTATGATCTCCTTGTTCCGGGATGAAATAGCCTTACTTATGAGGTGGGCCATGTAGAAAGCCTTCCATACAAAGGAGGTAATGTGGTGGTCAAAAGTCAGGTTGTGATCAACTGGGTACCCAAGTCCCTTACAACTGATTGTGTGCTTAGTACACTGTTATTAATGTGATAATTAGTGGGGACACCATTTTCCGCAAAGGGGATAAGGATGCATTTCTTGGCATTCAGTTTGAGACAATGCTTTTAGCACCAGTCATTGGATTGTGTAAGACCCTCTTGGAGGAGGTTCACATCACTAAGGGAATTTAAGACAGTGGCCAGCTTGAAGTTATCTGTAAACTTGGTCAGCCACAGACCACTGGTTTTGGTTTGCACCTCAGAAAAGTATATCCCAAATAGTAGAGGCCCCAATACCTATCCTTGGGGTACGTCACTTGTTACAGGTCTACTACTAGAGGTGACCTCCCCTATTTTGACTGAGTAGGTTCTATCAGTGAGCCGGTTAGTTACCCATCTGGTAACATATGGGTTGATGCCTAGCTGGGAGAGTTTATCTATTATGCCTGAGTGGGGAATAGTGTTGTAGGCTAGGCCAAGGTAGGTGTTGTGCACTGTCTTCCCCTTGTCCATGGCTTTGGTGACTGTTTTGAAGAGGTTGACCAAGTTTAAGAGGCATGATCTCCCTTTGACAAAACCAAACTGTGTGGGGTCAATTGTTTGGAGGCTGCCAATGTTCTTGTTTGTAAGGTCTATGATAATGCATTTCATGGCCTTGCAGATAAGGCTAGTTAGGCTGATGGGCTTATAATTGCCTGGGTCAGTGGCACTCCACCTTTGTGTAGAGGGATGACAGTGGCTGCCCTTCATTTGGCTAGGATGAAGCTGGTGCTCAGGCTTTGGTTAAATAGGGTGCCTAATGGAGCTGGTAGCTCTTACCTGACTTCATGTAGGATGCAGACAAGTATATTGTTGGGTTCCATGGAGGCTGTATTTTTTGCCTTTGAAAGGACATTAAAGACCTGATACCTGGTGATGTAGGGATGGGGCAGGTACTGGGGATGTCCTGGTTTACTGATGGGGGGACAGGGGTGAAGGTTTTACTGAACCTGTCTGCCAGCAGGTTGGCTATATCTATGGAATTTGTATATGTGGTGTTCTTGACCACCATTTCAGAGCAGATTTGGGTGTTACCTTTGAGGTTGCTTACATATGTAAAGAGGACCTTGTGACTGCTTTTAGTGGATTTGGCCAATTTGGACTCAAAGTTAGCCTTAGAGGATTTATTTGCTTGTTCAGACAAATGAGAGATTACTTTCACCTTGGCACCTGCTCTTTCTTGGTCCTGGACACAAAGTTTTCCTTTTATTATAGAGTCTGTTTATTGCTGCTGCTGTCCACCAGATAGGTTTACTCTTCCTTGAGGAAGATGATTTGGTTCTGTCAGGTACTGCTGAGTTTATGCAGCTATGTAGGTGCTCACATAGTTTTTTGGTGTAGGCTTGGACATTAGTGCTAGTTCCAACTGAAGGGATGGTGGCTGTGAAGCTGCTTATACCTGATTTCAGGAGGTTTCAGTCAGCTTTGGACAGGTTTTTTTTTTGTTTGACCCTAGTAAGGGGAGGGGTCAGGGAGATGTGACTTTGAAAGTGATTGCTTTATGGTTGGATCTTATGAAGGAGGATGACACTGTAGGGATGCTGCAGTGGCTACTCATGTTGGTTAGTACCAAGTCCAGGATATTTCCACCTCTCGTGGGGGTGACAGCCTGCTTATCTCATGCAAAAGCATTGACATAGTTGAGGAATCTCTGGGGATTCATGTTTGGGCTAGAATAGGTCTTCCACTCTATGGTTGGGTAGTTAAAGTCACCCAGGATCAGGGTAGAGGGTTGATTATTGATGGATTCAACTAAGTACTGACAGGTGGAGTGGCTGTCCTAAGTCATTGTTGGGGGTCTGTAACTAGGTATGATTTGAATAGGTGTTTTTCAACAGCTAACTGTACCTGGAGTGTCTCCTGTGAGTCATACTGTTTGACCAGGCTGTTGATGTGTATGTCTTTGATAAATATTGAAACTCCATCTCCTTTGGCTTTGTAGCGCTCCATTAGTATCCCCATTACACTTAAAAATAACTGAGAAAACTTTGCTTTATACCATGCAAAGAAAATAATGCACTATATAAATAGTACCATTAAGAAAAACACTGTTTTACTTGCAGTTAACTTTCTGCCTTTTCTTTCCCTCTCCTAAGTATTTTTCAGAACATTAATGATAGGGCACATGCTTTAGAGTCCCCTACAAGTTTAACAAAGTCAAAAAAGTCCAATATTTCCATATTTTCTTGTTCTATCATGTTTAACAAATATACTTTTTTTGCTTTCTAATCCCACATTTGTCAATTTCCAAGTTACTGGTTTTATTCCTGTTCATCCCCCTCTCCCTTATCCTGTCTCTGCTTCATTTCCAATGCACTCTCATTTCTTCTAGTTGACTCTTGTACTTTTTTCCCTCTTTCAAGCATTTTCTATTGAAACATTGGAAAAGGTTTCACTGGCACAGTCTCTTTGTGTTCTTTATTACCAGAAGAACAAGAACAAGCTTCTCCTTCTGTTTCACAGCTCACTTTTTCTTGGCGAAACTTTTGTATTTCTCCTTAGCATGTACTTCAAAATGATTTTGTCCCTCCAGGAAAGAATATTTTGAAGATAGCTAGGTACAGCAGTTTGATTCTCATGCCTGCTTCTTGACATTCCCTGGATAGAAAAACACCAAACATAATCTGGAAGTATGAGCCTATAAATACTAAACAGAGTTACACAGATAAAAAATGCTTTAGTAAGTCACCAGTATAATTGTAGGTCATACAGAAATAAAAAAGGTTAAGTGCTTTTGTCCTATACAAATGTAACTTTGGACTTCATCAGAACAAAATTCAAATTGGAAGAAGGGTTTAATTATGAGCATGTCACAAAATAGAGGCTACATTTAAAGTTGTAAAGACCCTAATTCCAGCTTACATAGAAAATGTAGCTGCTGTCATAAAAGAACAACATCTAGAGCTATTTCCTTGAGCTCTATGTAAAACATTTTGGTACATTTAAATAAAAAAGACATAACATAACATTAAAATTAAAAAGATATATTAATAAATAAATATGGATCCAAGTAAACATGACACATGAATGTATAAAAATGTATTACCCATGTTTTACCGCTTTCTTAAATAAAAAATGTTGTGCATAAAAATGTTGTCAATTAAGTGCCCAGATAAAATGGAATAAAATACTGCTCCACAAAATTGTACTCAGAATTTAGCTGCTCTTAACTTCAAATCTGGGTGTATTGAAATGTATTCATTGATACCAGGGACACACTTTACATCCAGTCTGACTTGCCAATAAAACTAGTGGAACTCTAAAAGAATTTCTGAGACATCAGATCTTGCATTTGGAATGACTGTATTAAGAATTCCAAAGACAAAGACACAGAGAGAATGTTTAAAAAGAGCATTTTTTGAGTTTTTAAAGTTCAGTCTTCACAACATAAAAGGCAAGGCAAGAGGTGCATTTGGAAAGATAAATTAATCTACTGGCATTGCATTTGCCATGCCTCAACTGGACTTTGTCCTTCAAAATATTGTTCAAAACAATACAATCTGCTTTTCAAAATATAACAGCAATAGGGGCAACTTCCACATTTGGTGGTGCCCTTGTTGTTACCATATAGTGCATCAAATAAAGCTGCTGGTCATTCTAATAGATTTTTAATGTTGTGTCCAGTTTTAAAGAGCAAAAGGGGTTGTTCTGCAATTTTCTGAAAATGTCAGTATTACTTTTAAAAATGTTCCAATTGTTGTGTATAATCCTTGAAATGGTTTGAGAATGTCCTTGAAATTTCAAGACAAATGCCATCTCCCAGGTAGGGGACCTGGCTTCCCCAGGGATACCGTGTATGCTTGGGTCATGCAAAGAGTTGCCCAATATGGGTTTGAACTTGGAGGTCCTAAACTGTGTGACGTCCTTGGTCACTTTGTCTAAGATCATACTGGGGTACCCATGGTCCAAGAACATTGTTCTTAAATGTTTGATCTCATGGAAAAAATGTTTGTCGTCTGAGATCATACATGGCAACCTGACCATTTGACCTTTCACCAAGACTACTTTTTGTTTGTGGGGGTGAAACTGTTGTAATAGAGAGAAGAGTTACTGAAAGTAGGTTTGTGATAAATATTTTGGATAAATTCACAGTCCTTATACTGAATGGTGACATCTAAATAGTTGGCTGTATTCATGTTGTATTTGTGGGTGAACCACAAAAATTCAGTAGTTGAGTTCAAGTGCTCCACAAATTGATCTACCATGTCCAGTGGCCCATTCCATGAAATAAAAATATTGTCAAGGTAATGAAGATATATTTGACAAAAATGGAAAATGGATTGCTGTTAACTACAAACTGGGTTTCCCACTGGTAGAGCACTAAGTTGGCAAAAGTGAGAGTACATGCAGCACCCATGGCCATACCTCAAATCTACTTATAAAATTCTCCTTCAAAGAATAAGAAATTATTGTCCAAGATGAAGTCCATGACGTCAGTCAAAATATGAATATCCTTGCCTGTCAAGAAGGAATATTGTAGAATCCAAACCAAGATCTTGTAGTATAGAGGTGAAAAGGTGAAAAGGTCAATGACATCAATAGTGAGAAACCCACCTGGTCATTACCACATAAACCACTGAATCTACTAAGGAAATCCCACAGATCTTGGGTTTTAACATATGATAAACATATATGGCACGTGGATAGGTTTTAGACTGCTGTGACCACAACATTACGTCTCAAGGGTGGGTCTAAGATACTTTTATGCACTTTCAGTATCCCAAAGATAGATGGAATTAAGGGTTTGGGATTATGAAAGAAATTGTAAAGATCCTCCGAAAGCAGCCATTATACAAGCATATATTGTAAGTGTAAGTCAATTCTCTGGTGTGAAATATTAACTTCATTACAGGACACTTGCAAATAAGTGTTTGAGTCATGCTGGAATGAAAACATTTTTTCCCACATAATCAATGTTGTCTAAAATAACAATTCCACCACCTTTATCAGGTTTCATGACCCTGATCAACCTGTTGTTTCATAGGGATAAGAAGATATGCCCCTCCCCACAGAAACATTCCAAAATGGGGGATGACTGGACTTTTTGTAAAGTCCATATAGATCCAATTCATAAACCATCTCAAATGTTTGTAGTGGAGGTAAAAAATTATTTTAGTTTTGAATCTAATTAGTTGTGAGTTGTCTCTGTTAGACTTGTGTGCAAACAAAATGGCAAGGTTCAATTTCCGAGTATAAATCTTTAACTCAGTAATGGTGTCCACCAAGTTGAACTTTTGACTTGGAACAAAAGTGAAACATTTTATAAATAAAGAAAAACAATCCACAGAAATCTGAAGATGACTGTAATTGAAAATCTTATAACCACGGTATTCAAATGAAATGTTGTCAGGGGAACAGGTGATTGTGCCATTACCAAATACATTGCACCTTAGTTCCTCCATCTGGATCTGTTGCAGTATTGCCTCTTCCCTAGTGGATGTTCTGAGTGACTGGGATCCCTGTTTTGGTTAGCAATTCTCCTGGACCTCCACATAGGGGGAAATTCTAAAAGGTTGTAAATGCCTTGGTGTTCACGTTGGGGGTACCCTTTATTGGGATGTAACTCAAAACTTGTCAAGGTCCATTTTGACCCTTCCATTTCCTTGGTTGGTGTTGCACACTTCCTGGGGCCCTGAAGTTAAATTATCCTGTTAGCTTTAGAGTTGTATGATGTTTTGTTCTTGTACTGTTTTAGGTCCCTTAGGATTTTCTTGTGTATTCTGTGCTTTACTTGTTTCATTTGCTTCTCAATTTTAAGAACATGTGAATCATAGTTATGTTGTACAGAGTAAAAAGGTAAATCAGTTTTAATTTTATCCAACACACACTTCATGTTTCAGCTGGGAGATTGAGTCATTTCTTGAAATTAACAATTCCATTATCTCAAAGCCATGTTTATCATACAAGCTGGTAAATTTCTCCAAATAAATATGGTCTGTTGCTATCCCATTCTGGAACTTAAGAGTCCGTAACCCCACCGGTACAATTCTTCATTCTAGACAGTCTCTTAAATACAAATTGTTTAGCTGTAATGCTTTTAGTCTATAAAGTTTTGTGTCAAATTCCTTAATGAGGGAGTCAAGACAGGGGAAGGAAGGTTCCCATGAATTGGTGTTCAAATAAAGGTTAGAATTAAAATTAAAGCCTTTACTAAGCCAGTTACTGAAATGAAAAAATAAATTGGGCTCCTGTTCAGAGTGATGATTCTCCCTTGTGTCAGAAGTACATCGACTGGTAATCTTGTTGGCAATAACACTATTTTCATAAGCTGGCTGATAGAAAAAGAAGAATATTCTTCAAGTAAGCAACAGTACTGAATTTAATAGTGTCTTAATTTGGAGAGTTTGAAATAATAATGTTCTGCAACTTGTAAGCAACAGTATTTAATTTAATAGTGTCTTAATTTGGAGAGTTTAAAACAATAATGTTCTGCAACTTTCCGATATTGATATTGCTGAGTTAAAGAATGATATTCCAATGAACATTACGTTTACAAATTACAAAGCTCTATAAATCCTCCTGCTGTAGCTACAATGTTTCTTTACACTGCAGTATTCTACGTCACATTTATTGATTCTGACAAAGCCCGGAGTAAATGATGCAGTGGGAATCCAATGACTAATACAACAAGCTGTGAACTATAGAAGCTTTGGTAGTTCTGAGAGTTGGGTCATTGCTTTTAGTTTGCCTTGCAGGGGGATTTATTCCTAATCCTATGCTCTTGTTCTTCTGTTTCTGGCTGTCTTATCCATTCAGTGCCTCTAGCTAGTGCACATAACTTTCTCATTTACCTAATTACCAGGTATCACCTACAATCACCCTTACTAGGCCATCTAATGGTGAGTCATTTTCAGTGTAGAATGATACCTTCTGATATCTGGAAAGGTAAGTACTCATCCTTAATACACTGCTAGCATTTTACTTGTACATGTTTAACATCTCAGGACAGAATATTGCTGTGTTTGTGAACACTGTAAGTATTGCAAGCTACCATCAGATAGCACACCCCTTACATACCCACTTATTGCCTAAATACCATCAGATAGCACACCCCTTACACACCCACTTATTGCCTAGATACCATCAGATAGCACACCCCTTACACACCCACTTATTGCCTAGATACCATCAGATAGCACACCCCTTACACACCCACTTATTGCCTAGATACCATCGGATAGCACACCTCTTACACACCCACTTATTGCCTAGATACCATCAGATAGCACACCCCTTACACACCCACTTATTGCCTAGATACCATCAGATAGCACACCCCTTACACACCCACTTAATGCCTAGATACCATCAGATAGCACACCCCTTACACACCCACTTATTACCTAGATAAAAGGAACACTCTATATTACACCATGTAATCCCTTCTACAGGTGCTACAGGCCTCAGTTTCTTTATGACAAAAACCCTGCAGTTCATGCTCAAGGCATTTCTAGTTTGTGGTTGCAACTGTGCACCTCATTCCTCTCAGCTGCCCCATATTTTCAGGGATGTGTCTGATTTTGGATGAAGATCATTCCTAAACTTGGTGAATTTCTGAGAAATGGTTGCGTTTCAGTCAACAAATAATGAAATACTACTGTTGCAAGTTGCCTTCTTTTGTTAGCTTTCTAAGTAAATTACTACTGATATTTGAACAGCAACCTTGATTTTTAACTGTTTTCCCAGATTATTTTTGGTGTTGACACTGACTATAGAAATAACAGAGTGAAAGTATAGTACAGATGATTCTGCAAAGACAGTGTAGTTTGGCTATTATATACAATGATCTTAATAAAAAAATATTTGCTATAAAAATTACAGACTGATTGCATATAGATGTTAAACATCTTAGCCTCATGTTCACATAGGTTTCAAAATTTCTCTCTTTACTAATGCATATATTAATTAGCACTGTAGAATACATCAGAATTCTGATATTTCTTTCTAATGGTTGTTAAAATTCATGAACATACCATACTGGGATTTTCATTAGGAAACCTTTTTAAAAAATACACTAACTGACCAGATCACAAATGAGCCACAATATTACAGTAATATCACTATCCATAGCAACACCCCACCTCCTCCATTGCTTCAGTACTCAAATATATTGACTCCAAGGTTATATAACCATATAGAAGTGACATACTTTAATGCAGTAAAAAAATCACAGTCCATCTGCAACATTCTAATGACACTGAAATAAAACTATGCGACTGAAACAAATAGAAACAAACATAAACCTCCACAAAAAAAAACATAACCCTCCACAGTGCCTCATATTAGCTGCAGCAAATCTAGGAAAGGCCCTGCTGCAAGCAATGAACACCGAAACATTCATAATTACAAGACTTCCTATTACAGCTTTGAATCCTGTGCTTGAGAGGCTGTGAATTATGTAACAAAAAATAATAAAATAAAAGAGAACATAGCATGTTGACATTCACATTTCTTCTTTAAAGTTATATTTTGCAGAAGGTGATGCATTCCTAAATGTTAGGGACTGCACCCTCACCATTGCTACTTGTGTATAACTCTGAGATCACCATACCTTAGAGAAAAGTGAATAAATACTTCAAGACACTGTGATCTAGTTAATTTATCTATTAATTCCCAATTTCTGCACATTCAGTATTGCTATTTAAGGACTTGCACTTGAGTGATGGAATGTAAAACTGTTTGCAAATTAACAGCAGATACATGCACATTCAGACACAGCACACCTTGATTTCTGTGATGTGATATTCTTGACAACAAAGAAAGCCCTTATAATTACTTGTCACAACTCTTTTGTATTGCAAGGGGTCTGCACTCATTCAGAACCATATGTGTGAATTTTGTTTCTTATTTATATAGCCACAAATGCCAATCAGCAGGTAAACTCTGAATTTCGAAATATTATAAGACCTAATTCCATTTCTGAACATCTGTGGATTATAACTACTTAAACACTTGAAGAAAATATTGCACTAAAATATAATGATCTTAATTTGCAAAACTGTGGCACTAGTCACTTTCATAACACTACAGCAAAAATAATGGATTTTTTCACTTTTTAGAATGGTGTGTTCCATATTTATAATACAGAGCTGGGGTTATTTTTAAAATTACACATTGCTGCAATAATCTGCATTAAGTGCACTGAAAAATCAAATGACACCAAAATCGTAAACACTACTCTGTAACAAACTGTGTGATAATAAAATATGTAACACTTAATAAAAATGTCAACTGTCAGCCCCCATTTAAATGGTACTTCTCCATTTTTAATGCCACAGTGACTTGCTAAATTTAACTGCATGCACTATGTATCTCCTTTGCTTTCAGAATTTGTGAACATTTTAGTGTCATCAGATTAAAAATAGCAGCATTCTGAGATGTAAGCTTAGATAATACTCCAAAGATTTTAAGTCAAAGCAGGGATCTTATTTTATTCCACTTAAAGGAAGTGGACAGAACATTAGCGGTTTATTTTCAGTAGGACCTCTAACAGTAACTGTAGTAAATAAATAAATTCATAGTATACAGAGCAGTGATATAAATCACATATTTACATCTCATAAGTCACCATTTCAACATCAGACAATTTATAGGCAATGGGAAAGAACAGCAGTCCAGCACACCATTACATCACTCCTGGATGACATCTGTAAGACATAAATGTAACTGAACCAAGTCCAACCAAGCTGAAATTAGGTACCAATACCTCACTCGTAACCAATATTTGAAGAAGTACTCAGGAAGGATGAAAAAGCAGTCTATGGCCAAATAATCCAAACGGAAATTTTATTACCAAAAACACATGAACGCTTTAGGGGATTAAAATTGTGTACAGGGAATTGTGGTGGCAGGTATCACTACAAGCTAATGTTTCCCCTGGACTCAATGAGAACATCTCCGTAACTGCCCTATTAAAATTGAGAGCGGCAAAACTGTGAGTTAAAGTGGTTTGATACAGGCATTATCAAACACTTGTTACTGTTTTGTTTTTTTTTACTTATATTTCCTCTCTAATTGTGAACACAGGAAGCAATGGTAATAGATAGTGGCAGACTGCTTCTCAACACAGTTTGATATAAGAAAAAACAACTCAATTTTACTTACTTTACTTTTAAATATGAAACAAATGCATGTTGCAAAGTTTGTCACTAGAGGGAGCCCTCACGTAGGTCTTCATTAGAGCTGCATCAGTTTTACATATACTAGCAAATAAAAGTATATATTTTCATTTATTTTTTTACGTTGGTTGGATAAATATATTTTTAAATATACAATTGTGATTTTTTTAATGCTTTCAAAGTTTTTTAATGTTTTTTAAAGTTTTTTATGCTTTTTAAAGTGGTTTATATGCTTTCGTATAACAGAGTACACAAAATACAGTGTGCTTTTTAAATGGTTGTGATTAATTAAAAGGATTGGTTTTAATTTGCTTTTAATTGAATAATTGGAAGGATTATAAATGAAGGGTAACATGGGAGATTTTTCCATCTGATGCAGTCTGTATACTAGGGATGAAAACATGATGATAACTGTTAAAGCGTTTATGTGTTTTTGGTAATAAAATTTCCGTTCGGATTATTTGGCTGTAGACTGCTCTTTCATCGTTCCTGGGTACTTCTTCAAATATTGGTTATAAATGTAACTTTAACAAAGTAATACAATTGCTTAGAGCAGATTGATGTTAAAAGTCAATGATAGCTCCTGGTTTCTTATCCACAACTCCCCATCAACTCTCTTTCTTGTCAGGCTCTAGACATTGCTTACCAGGAGGTACCTTGTGAAGGGTTATGCCTAAGGCTCTCCAGTAAGAATCAACTAAGTGATTTAGGGTTGGGCAGGTAAGGACACTAGGGAGCAACCAAAGATAAAGGAAGAGTCAGCTGAGGAATATCAAAAAAAATGTTTTAATGATATAAGAGCAGGTATTAAAATTTTTGTTTATTTGTTTTTTTTTCTTGGCAACAGTTTATTTTTCTGATACTCAGGATGAACATTTTTGAGTCCTGAATTTTTAATAAGGACGTTTGAGCACATATTGCATCAGCTGTGACTCCCATAACTAACTTAAGAGACAGCTTTTAGTAAAGTGCAGTAAGTTAAAGGATACAGACGAACCACAGATTTGATCCAATGGAAGAGGAAGAAAAAGGTAAAGATGAGTTACGCACAACACGCCAGCTCTTTGATAATGGATCTAGCAATAGCTCCAGGTTGGATAAACCAAAAACACTGACAACTAGTAAAAATACAAATTATGAGCCAGGAAAAAGAGTGCCCAACGATCCTTCCAAGTGTAGACAAGTCTTCAGTAAGTAACTGAACCAGAACCACCAGGTAGACAAAAGAATAAATCCAAGACCAACGTTTAATTAAAGCGCTTTTCGTTTGCTCAAATGGGCAAACTTCCTCAGAATGAATTACATTACATCGAAGTACTAGGTTTATATACAGTGATTCTAATTAAGTACAATTAAGCACCACAATAATGATCAATTAACATTTAAAAGTACAGGTTTACGAAACCTAATGAATGCTGGAAATACCAACCTTTACATACTTGACACTATGCAACATTATAATTAATAAATCACCTGTACAGTAGTTAAAAAGCTCAACAGTGACAAATAAAAATAAGAAATATAAAATATGGAAATGTACTCAAACAAATTAATTCTTGCGTAGGTTAGCACACAATTATAAAATATGTAATATACTTATCATCTAAAATGACATAAACATAAAACTGGAAATGCTGTAAAGAACAAAAAACCTGTCAATATGCACAAATCACACAACTAGTTAAACAATCCAAATATAATGTAATCATTAATATTGGTGGGCCAAACAGAAAAATAAATGAATAAAAAAAGCATCATAACATCACATAATAAATTCCGCAAAGGGAATATAAAATTATGAATAATAGAAACTACGTAAGTGGTATACAACCATAAAAATCTATCTTTTAAGACTGAAAATACTTAATAAACAGGAAATAGAACATGCTTCATTTAAACCAGGGGAATGGTATGATTCCAACCTAATCTGCCACTGAAGTTCAAGTTCCAACAATTTTAATGCAGTTGGACCCCCTCTAGTGTCACAAAGCACCTGATCAATCCCAATAAATTTAAACTGGTGAGTAGGGTGGTCTGAAATGTGTTTAGCAAGTGCATTGGTGGCCTTTAACTTTCTAATGGCGTACTGATGCTCATAAATACGTTCTCTGAACCTACGTTTAGTTTTCCCTACATAGTGGGCTGGGCAGTTCTGACATTGTGCTAAATATACCAGCATCTTAGAGTTGCAGGTAAGCCTATGCTTAAGTTTGAATTCGTACTTGCTGACTGTGAACCTATTAGATTCTATTATGAATTTACAGTAGTTGCAATTATGACATTTGAACATCCCTGGACATCTAGCTGGAGGTGGTTTCATCTCAAACCATGATTTGAGGTTCCTAGCCTTCTTGTATGTCACTGTCGGAGATGGTCCTAATTTCAGTGACACCGCTGGGTCTGCACTAAACAGGTGCCAGTTTTTCTTAACAATGAACCACAAGTTAGCACTGTCCACTGCAAAGGTAGTGATGAACCTAGGAAGATCCAGCACATCAACCCTATCCTCATTTGCGTTAACCTGACTGTTCAAATGGTTAATTGGTGTTGGACAAACACCACTTTTCCTCACCTGCAGTAATGGTACATAGACATTAAGACTCCTTTTCGTAGAAATTTCACCTATAAGTTCCTCAATTAGACCAATAGGGTAACCTCTACTCGAGAACATCCTTTTTAATTTAATACATTCCTCATCATATTCATCATCCCTACTGACAATTCTGGCAGCTCTAACCAACTGACCTTTGACAACAGCACGTTTCTGTGTAAACGGGTGACAACTAGTGAAATGCAGCAAAGTGTTAGAGTAGGTGGATTTCCTATGAATCCTTGATGTAAAACAAGAAGCGTACAAGTCCTTAGCCAACAAGATGTCAAGATAAGCTATCTGGTTGTCACTAAAGGTCGAGGTGAACACCAGAAAGTCGGTAGAATGATTAAGGAAGTCTACAAATGAGGCAGCTTGTGCCTCATTTCCATTGAACAGAATAAAGATGTCGTCAAGCTAAGCTCCAGGTTGTAGGACATTAACAACACTGCTTTTACACATTCTGATTTTCCCACAGGAAGTCCTCCTTGGATTACCCTTGGCCTGTATTTCACTATCTTCTGACACCTGTATATAACAGAAGTCCTCTGTCTAAGATCAAGTTGTATTCCTACCAGATCCTTGTTAGAAACAGACTTCTGTATTAACTTTTCTAGTAAAGCAACAAGGCATAACAAAGTCCTCACTAACTGGCACTTTATCATACCTTAATAGATGCAGAGGTTTGCTTAAATTGTAGAGGAGGAGGGCAATCTGGAAACCTGGAGGATGTTGAAGAATCATTCACAAAGATCCATTGTTGTGATGGACGACAGCACTGCAAAAAGGCCTGATTAGTGGCAACATATCACACTTTTACCTTGCCCTGGGATGGTAGGAAGTGTGAGGTTTTTCCAGCCCAGGATAGAATTTTATTTACTTTAGCTTTGGTGATTTGAATGTGGGGTTGGTAGCTGAGTCAGGGGTCTAACAAGACAGTGTTTATCAATGCAAGGCTCCAGGTGTATTTTTGAGTCTTTGAGGTGTTACAAGTAAAGTACAGTTCCTTAAGTCATACTTACCTGTAAGAGTAGATGTTGGTAGAATGCAGTGCCTTACTGCTGTTATGGGTAGTAGTCCCCTGATACCCTTCCTCTTGCAGCCTACCAAAGCGCAAGCCTCTCCCACTGCCTGTCTGTGGATGTTATGATGGACCAATCACCTGGTACACACCCACAGAGAGGACACTTTCAGTTTTCCAGCACCCAGTAGGAATAGAAGATGGAAACACTAGCTTTACGTGAACATCTACTGTTGCAAATCAAGCCACTCCCATGCACACACTCACACACACACACACACACACACACACACACACACACACACACACACACACACACACACACACATGCGCACAGCAATAATGACCTCTCAACCTAGCTCATTGGCAAACCCTAAACCAAACTATATGCATCTATAAAGGGGATGGTGAGTACTGTTACTAAGGTAGTGTGTTCTATGTACACCTGCTGTTACTGATAAGTAGCACTGGGGATGGTGAGTACTGCTACTAAGGCAGTGTGTTCCATGTACACCTACTGTTATTGGTAAGTAGGACTGGGGATGGTGAGTACTGTTACTAAGGCAGTGTGTTCTAAGTACATCTACTGTTACTGGTAAGTAGGACTGGGGATAGTGAGTATTGCTGCTATGGCGGTGTGTTCTATGTACATCTACTGTTACTAGTAAGTACGACTGGGGATAGTGAGTACTGCTACTATGGCAGTGTGTTCTATGTATATCTACTGTTAATGGTAAGTAGGACTGGGGATAGTGAGTACTGCTGCTATGGCAGTGTGTTCTATGTACACCTACTGTTACTGGTAAGTAGCACAGGGGATGGTGAGTACTGCTACTAAGGCAGAGGGTTCTATGTACATCTACTTTTACTGGTAAGTAGGACTGGGGATGTACACCTACTGTCACTGGTAAGCAGGAAAGGGGATAGTGAGTACTGCTACTAAGCCAGTGCGTTCTATGTACACCTACTGTTACCGGTAAGTAGCACAGGGGATGGCGAGTACTGCTACTATGGCAGTGTGTTCTAAGTACATCTACTGATACTAGTAAGTAGGACTGGGGATGGTGAGTACTGGTACTAAGGCAGTGTGTTCTATGTACAGCTACTGTTACTGGTAAGTAACACAGGGGATAGTGAGTACTGCTACTAAGGCAGTGTGTTCTATGTACATCTACTGTTACTGGTAAGTAACACAGGGGATAGTGAGTACTGCTACTAAGGCAGTGTGTTCTATGTACATCTACTGTTACTGGTAAGTAACACAGGGGATAGTGAGTACTGCTACTAAGGCAGTGTGTTCTATGTACAGCTACTGTTACTAGGATAGTGAGTACTGTTACTATTTATTTATTTAACATTTGTTTACTGAGAAAGTCCAACTTAGAAAGAAGCCAATTTTCAGCGGAGGCCTGGGGAAAAATGCTCCACATGCATGCCTTTGTAACGTGGGAGGAAACTGGAGCACCTGGAGGAAACCCATACGAATGCAGGGAAGACATACAGATTCTGCACAGAAGGCTCCCCAGCCAAGAATCAAACTAGAGAACCTCTTTCTGTGAGGTGACAATGCTACCGCTGCACCACTTGGCCGTGTTACTAAAGCAGTGTGTTCTATGTACATCTGCTGTTATTGGTAAGTAGGACTGGGGATGGTGAGTACTGGTTCTATGTATATTTACTGTTACTGGTAAGTAGGACTGGGGATGGTGAGTACTGCTACTAAGGCAGTGTGTTCTATGTACACCTACTGTTAATGGTAAGTAGCACTGTGGATGGTGATTACTGCTACTAAGGCAGTGTGTTCTATGTACACCTACTGTTACTGCTAAGTAAGACTGGGGATAGTGAGTACTGCTGCTATGGCAATGTGTTCTATGTACATCTACTGTTACTGCTAAGTAAGACCGGGGATAGTGAGTACTGCTACTAAGGCAGTGTGTTCTATGTACACCTACTGTTACTGGTAAGTAGGACTGGAGATGGTGAGTACTGCTACTAAGGCAGTGTGTTCTTTGTGTATCTACTGGTACTGGTAAGTAGGACTGGGGATGGTGAGTACTGCTACTAAGGTTGTGTGTTATATGTACACCTACTGTAACTGGTAAGTAGCACTGGGGATAGTGAGTACTGCTACTAAGGTTGTGTGTTCTATGTACATCTACTGGTACTGGTAAGGAGGACTGGGGATGGTGAGTACTGCTACTAAGGTTGTGTGTTATATGTACACCTACTGTAACTGGTAAGTAGCACTGGGGATAGTGAGTACTGCTACTAAGGTTGTGTGTTCTATGTACATCTACTGGTACTGGTAAGGAGGACTGGGGATGGTGAGTACTGCTACTAAGGCAGTGTGTTCTACATACATCTACTGTTACTGGTAAGTAAGACTGGGGATGGAGATTACTGCTACTAAGGCAGTGTGTTCTATTTACATCTACTGTTACTGGTAAGTAAGACTGGGGATGGAGATTACTGCTACTAAGGCAATGTGTTCTATGTACACCTACTGTTACTGGTAAGTAGCACTGGGGATAGTGAGTACTGCTACTAAAGCAATGTGTTCTATGTACACCTACTGTAACTGGTAAGTAGCACTGGGGATGGTGATTAGTACTACTATGGCAGTGTGTTGTATGTACACCTACTGTTACTGGTAAGTAGGACTTATGCAACTGTACTACGTTTAACAAATACACTGCCTTACTGTCTTATGGGTAGAGTCCCAAAGCAAAGCCAAGCTAGGAGGGGAAGGATGAGGGTCAGGAACCCCTAGAGAATGGTAGGAGCAAAGCCAAGCTAGGAGGGGGAAGGATGAGGGCAGGAGCCCCTAGAGAACGGTAGGAGCAAAGCCTGCTCTGGATCTAGAAAAGGCATCCAAAGTGTAGTGCTTTGTAAAAGTATGGACCGAGGAGCAACTTGCTGCCTCTAGAACACTTCTAGAGTCCATTCTTTTCTATTATGCCACTGAAGAGGAACATCCCCTGGTTGAATGCACCTTTACCTTACCTTGATTTGCCTTCATGCAATGGGTATAGCAGAAAACAATACCAGAAGACAACCAACATGCTATGGTTTGCTTAGAGACAGACTGACTCTTCTTTGTCCCTGCTTGGGAAATAGAAAGCCTTTCAGCCCACCTTTTAAAATTCAGTCCAAACACTTATTTTTTTAAAAGGCAGTGACAATGCTGCTATCTGCAACACCGACTATGTTGTGTCATCATGGAGCCTCTCTTTCCCTTGTCAGCTTACTCTAGATGAGGGCAGAGTGTACCTCTCCATTTATGTTTATGTTCCCTATGGGAAATACACAGCTATTTTTCTCTTCTTCAAGCTAATTTACTTCTAATAGCAGTGGGTTTTCAAGACCTGAAAGTTCAAAATGTGATCGTCCACAGAATGTGGAATGCAACAGTTTTGAAGTAATTTGGAACTTGCTGCATGTGTAAAAGACAACTTATTAAAAAATGGATTACTGAACTGTTATTTCTAGTACTTCCAAGGAAAGACTTGCTGTGCTTGTATATGTAAATGGTTGGGGAGAGTGGAAAATAGTTAAACTGATAATTCATTAGTTTAAAAATGCAGCAAGCCCTGTAATTAGATTACTAGCATAGGCAGACTATGTTACAGAATGACATTAATTGATCCTTTTAGTTTTGTATTTTTTTAACAAGTTGTCATTTACAAAGGCAGCAACCCTACAACTTGCTGCCTTTGTGAATGAAAAGTTACAGAAAAAAGGGATAGCTGAACTAGCATTTGTGTTCTTTTTGTGAAGTCGACCTTGATTTCTGATCTTGCTTCGTTCATAAATCACAAAAACAACATTGCCGATCTCCTCAATGTAGCTTATTTCAGTTTGCATCTATCATGAAGTACCATTTAGCAGTCTGATTAGTACATTGAAGACTTGCAACTGACATTTTTGAGAATTCCTGAATACAAGTGTGTGTGAATGCAATTGTAAGCAAGTACACCAGTGTGTGCATTTTGTTGTTCACCCTTGTACATTTGTCGTTTCTTCTCAGCTATGACGAATTGTTCTCATGCTTTTGCTCTGTCCCTCACCGATGATTACAGACAAGTGAACAGTGTCATACATTAGAGTTTCATATTTCTGATTAGTCATAAAATGCATGTTCATGCAGAACTCTGTTCCTTGTAAAATTTATGGCTTTCTGACAAATGTTTACAGATTGTAGTCACTAAATATTGACAGGCATTTGAGTTTCAGACTATGTAGCCTTCAAAAAATGCCTGCTTCTGTAAAGCTTGCTATTCTATCAACGTTCTAAGCATTTAGCAAAAAATATTTAAAATCTGTTCATGATTTTTGTATCTTTTTCTGTGTGTGTGTGTGTGTGTGTGTGTGTGTGTGTGTGTGTGTGTGTGTGTGTGTATACACACACATGCATGTGTGTGTGTGTGTGTGTGTGTGTGTGTGTATGCATGTGGGTCAGGGATTAAAGAAGTAGTAATGTAGTGTTTAGAATGAAGTAACAACTCATCAGGAGAAAGGCTAAAGTTGTTTTGTCACTGATTTTTTTTAACTGGAGATGCTAAGAAAGAACATGAAAATAATTCACATTTTATGTGTTGGGTTCCATGACTTTTGCAATTTAATCTCATCTCACCTCCCTGTAGTTTGATGAGCTGGGTGTGTGATAAATAATATATTACAACTGTTGCATAACCTTTTTGCCTTATGGATAGTGTAAAAATAAAATGTTATAGAGCAAAGCAGCACTAAAAAGACCAAAGACCCTTTCATAGAAATAGAAACTAAAATTCAAACAACGAAAGGGTCACCACGGCATACAACATAAAATATTTATTGTAATTCAAACACAGGATAAGCTAAGCGCTTTCAGAAATAATTTCCTTCATCAGATCCACCATAAAAATTCTTGAAATACACACCTTAAATATGCATTTCAAAAGGTATTACACCAATCAAAAAAACAAAATCATTAAAACGATCCATTGAACACATGAATTATGAATTAAGCGATGTTACCTCGTGTCTTACCGCAAAAGGTATTACACCAATCAAAAAAAAAAATCATTAAAACGATCCATTGAACACATGAATTATGAATTAAGCGATGTTACCTCGTGTCTTACCGCAAAAGGTATTACACCAATCAAAAAAAAAAATCATTAAAACGATCCATTGAACACATGAATTATGAATTAAGCGATGTTACCTCGTGTCTTACCGCAAAAGGTATTACACCAATCAAAAAAACAAAATCATTAAAACGATCCATTGAACACATGAATTATGAATTAAGCGATGTTACCTCGTGTCTTACCGCAAAAGGTATTAGCTCAACGATAGTTAGTGCTGCTTCAGGTTGTCATGGTAACAAAATGTCACAAAGTAACAGATAAAACACAACAAATATATAGTAAACTTCATAATCCATGAACTTTAAAAAATGATTTTAGTAAAATTAACACGTACAAGCCAAATACTCAAGGTATTAGGTCAATGCATATTCAATATTACTTCACATTTCCATAGTAATAAAATAACACAAAACATATAAAACAGAATAACATATAAACGCAGCAAATTTAGACTTCATAATCTGTGAGCTTTAAGGACTGGTTTCAGTGGGATAAATGCATTCAAACCTGGGTAGACATCTGCTCGTAAATCGGCTATCCATTTGCTTTCCCTAACCTCCGTGGCATTACGAAAGTCACCACCTCTAAAAGCAGTTTTAACAACATCAATGGCCATAAGAGAAAACATATGATCAGTAAATTCCTCAACACGCTGATATAAAGCATTGCTTTGCAACCAATTCCGTATAGCACCCACATGTTGCAAAACACACTGCTAAAACATCTGGTTGGTTTTCCCAACATTAAATCATGTGCATCAATCACATTTTGCAATATCAACCACATTCTTTGTGGTACAAGATGCATATCCTTTATAGGAATAAACTGTACAAGTAACTGGATGCATGAAATAATTCAATCTATTGATATATGCACAAATTTAACATCTATTACAAGGGTAAGTGCCCTTTCTGTCACTTAAAAAAGTATTAATCTTGACATTCGGTGACTTAAAACACAATAAATCCTTCAAGTTCTTATTCCTTTTATAAAGGAAACAAGGTAATGTCCCAACTATACCCTTAACATCATCTATTGTGAGCAATTTCCAATTATTGCATATATTACAAATATACTTACTATCACTGCTAAAAATCTGCGGAATTCTAACATTAGTAGAGGCAATTGTTGGCCTATCTAAATGATTCGGTTGTCTATTTGAATGCATGTCATTTAAAGCATTTGCAAATCTATCGATGTCACTCTCTTTATAACCATGTTCAGTTAGATTCTGAGCAGTCTTCATAGCCTGAGTCATACAATCACTATCTCTACTACATAATCTAGACATTCTTCCACCAGAATCCTTCTCCTGTAACACATCTAACAACTCAATGCGATAAGACGAAGCATGAACAGTAAACCACAAAAAACTGATAGTGGATTCTAAATAATCAACAAATTCATGTAGCTGCATCTGATCACCTGCCCACAGAATAAAAACATCATAAACAAATCTGCTGTAAAAGATCACGTATTTATGCCAGGGGTAGTCATCACAGTATAACCGTGGCTGTTCTAGCAAGGAAAGAGAAGAGCAGGTACTGAACAATGTTTTATAACTATAAAGTCCACATTTTAACCAGGCTGTGAGCTTCAGTACCACTTGTTCTTAGCATATGTGCCACACTTCCCATCTATTCCTCATTAAGTCAGACAGTGCAGTATTCAACATTTTGAAGCAGGAAGGTTGATGATGGATGTAGTTTTTCCTCTTTTTTGTTAATTATTTTGCTTGTTGGCATTATGGGTGGTATCATAGGATCATCATAGGACGTTACTAGGCTATTGGCCCTGAGGCCCTTATAAGCCTAGCCAAGAGTTTAGCCCATGTATATACAAATCAGCACCCTATGCCCCTGTCCATCAGGGACACAGGTGGAATCCCAAGGATGTATTTTCTATTTCCCATCAAGTTATCCAGGTTGCGCTTAAAAAGGGGTAAAGAGGTACTCAGCTTGATATGGAGAGAGAGTCTATTCCACAGATGGGGCAGTCTCTGGGACACAAATCTGTCCCGCCAGCAAGTCCTATTGATGTCACAGACTAGGTTGAAGCTATGTGTGTGGGTTATTTAAGTGGAGCTTGACTTGCAGATATGCAGCAGTCCCATCAAAGCAGGGTCGGAAATCATCTTTTATGTCAGACAGAGGTAATCTATGAGGACTCTGTATGGAACTGAGTAGAGGGATAGGGCTTTAGCCTATCTGTGTATGGTAGATTTTTGAGGCCCTGGATTCTCCTGGTGAGGAACCTCTGTGGTCTCTCCAGCTGCTGCATGTGCTTTGTGAGGTACATGCCGAATGGGGAGTTGTACTCAATAATGGGCCTTATAAGGAAAGAATACAGGGATGTTATGATCTCCTTGTCCCTGAGTGAGATACCCTTACTTATGTGGTGGGCCATGTAGAAAGTTTTCCGTACAATGTAAGCAACATGAGGGTCAAAAGTCAGATTGCTATCAATCTGGGTGCCCAAATCCTTCATAACTGACTGAGTTCTTAGGACGTTGTTATTAATGTGATAATTTATGGGGATGTCACTCTCCCCAAAGGGGATGATGATGCATTTTTTGTATTCAGCTTGAGGTCATGTTTCTGGCACCAGCCATTTGGGTGGGTGAGACCCTCTTGGAGGATGTCCACATCATAGGGGAATTGATGACAGCACCTAGCTTGCAGTCATCTGCAAACTTGGTCAGCCATAGCCCACTGGTTTTGGCCTGCACCTCAGAAAAGTATATTCTAAATATCAGAGGCCCAAGACTGAACCCTGGGGTATGCCACTCGATACGGGTCTACTGCTTGAGGTGACTTCCCCTACTTTGACTAGGTGGGTTCTATCAGTGAGCCAGTTAGCTACCCATCTGGTAACATATGGATTGATGCCTAGTTGAGAGAGTTTATGTATTATAATCAAATGGGGAATAGTGTCAAAGGCTTTGGCCAGGTCATGGTAGGTGGTGTGCACTGCCTTCCCCTCGTCCATGGCTTTGGTGACTGTCTCAATAAAGTCGACCGAATTTAACAGACATAACCTCCTCTTGATGAAGCCAAACTGTGTGGGATCGAGTGTTTGGAGGTTGTGTCCTTATTAATGAGGTACATGATAATCCATTCCATGGCCTAGTTAGGCTGATGGGGCTGTAATTTTCTGGATCAGTGGACATTCCACTTTTGTGTAAAGAGACGACAGTGGCTGTTCACTCAGCTGGGACAAAGCCGGTACTCAGGCTTTGGTTGAAAGGGTGCCTGATGGTGCTGCAAGTTCCTGCCTGAGTTCATGTAGGATGCAGGCTGGGATGCTATTGGGTCATACTTTTTGTCTTTGAGAAAGCAGTGATGACCTGATCTCTAGATATAAGGGGAAGGGGGCATGTACTGGGAATGTCCTGATTTACTGATGGGGGGATAGAGGGGTGAATTTTTCACTGAATCTGTCAGCCAGCAAGTTTGCTATATCTATAGCATTTGTATATGTGGTGTCCTTGACCACCAGTTCTGAACAGATCTGGATGCTACGTTTGAGATTATGGACATATGTGAAGAAGGCCTTATGATTGTCTCTAGTAGATGTAGCCAATTTGGACTCAAAATTTGTTTGGAGGATTTCACTAGTGCTCTTATTTGCTTGTTTAGGCTAAGGAGAGATTACTTCCACTTGGGCACCAGCTCCTTCATCTTGGACAGTAATTTTTTTTCTTTTGTTATAGTATTTATTTATTGCAGATGTCCACCAGACAGGTTTACTCTTCCTTGCGAAGGATAATTTAGTCCTTTCAGGTATTCCTGATTCCATGCATTTATATAAAAGTTCGTATAGTAATTTGGTTTAGTTTTGGATACTGGTGCCAGTTCCTAGAGAGGGGGAGGATGCTGTGGAGCTGTTTATACCATCCGTCAGGAGGCTGTAATCAGCTTTGGTGAAGTCTTTTTGTTTGACCCTTGCTAGAGGGGGGTCAGGGGAGATGGTGACTTTGAATGTGACCACTTTATGGTCAGATCTTACAAGGGAGGATGATACTGCAGGGATGCTGGAGTGGTTACTCATGTTGGTAATACCAAGTCCAAGATATTATCACCTCTTGTGGGGGTATCGACTAGCTGTTCCAAAGCATTTGCACTGATATAATTGAGGAATCTCTGGATATGGTGTTTCCGTGTGTGTGTGTGTTTTCTTTTTTTTTTTTTTTGGAGGGGAGGGGATTACTGCTTGTCTTGCCCACCTGGGGCCTTGGACTCTTGTAACTTGAGCTGTTTTTCCCAACAGTCTGTGTGTATGAAAATATCTGTGTATCTGTGTGTGTGTGTTTGTGTGTGTGTGTGTGTGTGTGTGTGTGTGTGTGTGTGTGTGTGTGTGTGTGTGTGTGTGTGTGTGTGTGAGAGTGTGTGTGTGTGTGTGTGTGTGTGTGTGTGTGTGTGTGTGTGTGTGTGTGTATGTGTGTGTGTGTGTGCGTGTGTGTGTGTGTGTATCTAAATCCAGTTTACATGATATGCAATAATGATCTTTATGTTAAAGCAGATAAATACTGAATATCATGTGAACTGGATTTAGCTCTGATGAAGCTCATTCAAGGGCAAAAGCCTCATCTAATTTGGTTTTCAGTAAACACGTTTTGATTTCTAAACACGTTATAATTGCATGATTACTCTGAAGTCTCAGCTGAGCTTGTCTACAGTGCATGGTTCTTTTTTCCTAATTTTTTTTAGAGTTCTCGGCAGAAGCTTTGTTGCTCACGAGTATCAGGTTTTCCTGTGGTCTATTGTTTTTCCTTAAGGGAGGGAGATGTCTTACCCTCCTAAGGCTGGAAAACTATTGTGCCTCTATGCAAGGATCTGTGTTTTTATAGAGATATAATTTGGCTTTATTTGCCTGCATGTAGCCATAAAGACTTAAAAACATAAAAAAGCCATAAAAAAGTGATGTGGCTAAAACAGTTGATGCCCTTAAGAGGTCATTTGCATATATCCCATAGGCCTCCATTATAAGACGTTTAAAGTATCACACAGTGAAAACTCTAGCTTAGCTGGGATTTTGTTGCAGTTTTTACTGAATGGTTGATCTGTGTGACTTTTTTACTCTTTGTTTTGCATATACATATATATATATATATATATATATATATATATATATATATATATATATATATATATATATATATATATATATGGGCCTAGGACTATTCACTGAAAGCACATTTCACTGAAACACATTTGACTGTGCACAATTCACTGAAAGCTCCAGTCACTGAAAATACAATTCACTAAAAGTTATAAATGGCCTTTTCCCCACTATAGTGTGACCCTGGAGTTAGAATATATAGTAAGGGGGTGGGGGGTGGGGGGCTATTTTGAACTATACACATGGATACTTTCAATAAATTATTATTTTCTAAACTTAATATATATCCAAACTTTGTGGGGGGCTACACCCCCCTTACTATATATTCTAACTCCAGGGTCGCACTACAATGGGGAAAAAGCCATATATAACTTTCAGTGAAATGTGTTTCAGTGAATTGAGTTTTCAGTGAATTGTGCTTTCAGTGATTTGTGCACAGTCATTTGAGTTTCAGTGAAATGTACTTTCAGTGAATAGTCCTAGACCCATATATATATATATATATATATATATATATATATATATATATATATATATATATATATACATATATGGGTTCACTACGAAATTTCGAAATCCCAAAATCTCGAGTTTCAGAATACTGAGTTCAGAATCTCGAGATCCTGGATTGTCAAAATTGTGACCCCCCCCTTGAAACACCACCCAACACAGTAAAAACGTGTGCATGCAGGGGGGCAGCTCCCCCACCCCCCACACCCCCCGCAACTTAAATATACCAACTCCAAGATTGCACTACAAAGACATATATATAGATAGATGAGTGTGTGTGTGTGTGTGTGTGTGTGTGTGTGTGTGTGTGTGTGTGTGTGTGTATCTGCATGTATTTATATCTGTATGACTGAAAAAAATATCTGTTTACATTAAAGATGCAACTGCAAGGAAAAATGTCATAACATTGTCACTGCATATGTACACAACGGATGCACAGATATCATAGGGAAAGTGATTTGTTGAGGCCCCAGCTGTTGATTTCCATATGTACCGAAGCATCATAAACTGTGTGACATGCTCTGCCTCGTAATCTCTACTTCTATTTGTAAATATACATCTGACATGTACTTGATAGATTTAGTTGTTAGATAGATTGGCAATCAAATGTATGTCACATACCTCTCAACTGTCCAGAATTTTGGCTCATATTTTTGGTTTGCTCCTCATAAAATTTGTGGTTTTCTGGCAAATTGCTGGGATGATCAGAGAATTGAAACCACTGAGTGATGACATGCATTTGAGTTTCAGACTTCATATCCCTCAAAAATACATATTAAAACAAACCCTGTAACTCTAGCAGCTTTCTAAGTTTATAACAGCAATATTTAAATTGTGTCCCTATTTTTGGACCTTTGAAACACACACACACACACACACACACACACACACACACACACACACACACACACACAAATATATATCACACTCACACTTATACAAGTCAATTGCAATGCATTTTAGTTTGAACTGTATCAGGTTTGTTTCCATTAGAAGTCAAACTGTATTGTGGCAGTTAACAGGCATAGTTCAGGACCCAATCCTGGCAGGGAAAGCAGCCTAAAGCAAGTTGTAAATGGTACGGCCACTTGCAAGAATAGAAATGTCATCTTTACACATGGACACTGTGTGCATGTGTGTGTCTGTGTGCGTGTGTGTGTGTGTGTGTGTGTGTGTGTGTGTGTGTGTGTGTGTGTGTGTGTGTGTGTGTGTGTGTGTGTGTGTGTGTGAGAGAGAGAGAGAGAGAGAGAGAGAGAGAGGAGAGACAGACAGAAACTCCCAAAGCCATTGAAAACCCTTGCAGACACTGGGTGAACATGCAAACTGAAAACATAATGCACATAATCAGGGGACAAGCAGGACAATCAAGCAGCATGAGGGAGTAATGATAACTAGCTATTATTATTTGCCCCGTATAATGATATGAGCAATAAAGGAAAGATAGGAAAGGGACTATAGCTAGTAAAGGACAGTACACAAGAGTAACCATATGAAAGGATACGCGTTGCAGAGAAGGACATCTTTTTAATTTTTTTTTTTTTTTTTTTGTGGGACAGGTGTCTCCATAACATATCCGCTGAGTTAATAAGCCATTTGTAATATGATATAAAGCAAGGTTGCCATATTGAAGGAAACCACATTAAGATGACAACTCATGACTCAGTATTTCAATAAATAAGCCATTGCACCTTGGGTCTACTACAGACGACTGATAAACCAAAAGACTGAAAATTCAAAAAACTGAATGATGGAATTTGCCCCATTTCCACTTTTGTATGATCTTGGAACTGGTATACATAGTTAGCAGGGGGTGTGGGGGACACAGCCCCCCACATGAGTGGTGCAGTGGAGCTTGCCCCCTGCATTAAAAATGTGCTCATTATTTTGAATTTTCAGTTTTTTAGTTTGTCAGTCTTTTGAAGTAGAACGACACCTTGATAATGGTATATGGAAGGATGACAATATGCCTGGTAATGTACTCCTGCACTATACTGAACACCCACATGGATGTTAGCAAGAGGAACAGAGACCAGCCAGATGATGGGGATGAGATATCATGTCACAAGGCATGATGGTTGCATAACTAGTTGTGGGGGTATATATCACAAGGCATGACAGGTGTCCACTTAACTGCTTAAAATATTGCTACAAATAAACAAGAATGCCCAAAGATTCTACCTTTGTTAAGCACAGCATTCTAGCCGCATGTGATTTATACACACTGTGACCTACTTGAAAAGAGGGCAAGACATAATACAGAGGACATAGAGACCTCTGTACACAAGTTATTTCTACTGCACACACTGTGGACTACTAGAACAGAGGGCAGAACCTAGTACATAGGATATAGCAACTCTTGGATGTAAGTTATTTCTAGTGCACACAATGTGACCTACTTGAACAGAGGGCAGGACATAGCACAGAGGACATAGTGAACCATGTACATAAGTTATTTGTAGTGCATACACTGTGACCTACTTGACCAGAGGGCAAGACATAATACAGAGGACATAGAGACCCCTGTACATAAGTTATTTGTTGTGCACACACTGTGACCTACTTGAACAGATGAAGGACATAGTACAAAGGACATAGTGAGCCCTGTACATAAGATGTTTCTAGTGCACACACTGTGATCTACATGAACAGAGGGCAGTACATAGTACAGAGGACATAGCAACCCCTCTACATAAGTTATGTCTAGTACATACACTGTGACTTACTTGAACAGAGGGCAGGACATAGTACAGTGGGCATAGTGACCTGGTACATAAGTTATTTGTAGTGCACACACTATGACCTACTTCAACAAAGGGCAGGACATAGTAAAGAGGACATAGCAACTGCTGTACATAAGTTATTTCTAGTGCAACCACTGTGACCTATTTGAAGAGATGGCAGGATATAGTACAGAGGACATAGTGACCCCGGTACATAAGTCATTTCTAGTGCACACACTGTGGCCTACATGAACAGAGGGCAGGACATAGTACAGAGGACAGAGCGACTGCTGTACATACATCATGTCTAGTGCACACACTGTGACCTACTTGAACAGAGGGCAGGACATAGTACAGAGGCATAGCAACCCCAGTACATAAGTTATTTGTAGAGCATACACTGTGACCTAGTTCAACAAAGGGCAGGGCATAGTACAGAAGACATAGTGACCCCGGTACATAAGTTATGTCTAGTGCACACACTGTGACCTACTTGAACAGAGGGCAGGACATAGCACAGAGGACATACCAACGCCCGTATGTAAGTTATTTCTACTGCACAAACTGTGACCTACTTGAAGATAGGGCAGGACACATAGCAACCAATGTACATCAGTTATTTTTAATGCACACACTTTGGCCTACTTGAACAGAGGGCAGGGCATAGTACACAGGACATAGCAACCCCTGTATGTATGTTACTCTTGGCGCACACACTGTGATCAATGTAAAAGAGGGAAGAACATAGTACAGAGGACATATCAACTCCTGTACATAAATTATTTCTAGTGTGCACACTGTGACCTACCTGAAGAGAGTGTAGGACATAGCATACAGGACATAGCAACACCTATACTTAACTTATTTTAGTGCACACACT
The DNA here is from genome assembly GCF_019279795.1 of Protopterus annectens. NCBI lineage: Eukaryota > Metazoa > Chordata > Ceratodontiformes > Protopteridae > Protopterus > Protopterus annectens. The sequence goes on along the minus strand of NC_056750.1, from coordinate 826,081,436 downwards.
GTGATGTGCTTGAACAGAGAGCAGGACATAGTACAGAGGACATAGCGACCACTGTACGTAAGTTATTTGTAGTGCACACACTGTGACTTACTTGAACAGAGGGCAGCACATAGCACAGAGGACACAGCGACTGCTGTACATAAGTTATGTCTAGTGCGCACACTGTGACCTATTTCAACAAAGGGCAGGACATAGAACAGAGGACACAGTGACCATGATACATAAGTTATTTCTAGTGCACACACTGTGACCAACTTGAACAGAAGACAGGACATAGTACAGAGGCCATAGTGACCCCTCTATATAAGTTATTTGCAGTGCACACACTGTGACCTATTAGTACAGAGGGCAGGACATAGTACAGAGGACATAGCGACCCCTGTACATACATTATTAGTTGTGCACACACTGTGATCTACTTGAACAGAGGGCAGGACATAGTACAGAGGAATATATTAGTGGGGGTGTGTGGGGGGTGCAGAAATGTGGTATGTCATATAGGAGTCTGATTTACATCAGCTTCTATATGGCTATCACATGATGGTTTTGGGCACAATGTCGACTCAAATATGTCGATCATTTGGGTCGACATTGTGGCCGGTCGGAATGTTAGTGTTTGGGTTTACTGTTCATTGTTTCGAATGGCAAATGTTTTGCCATTCAAAAAAACAAAAGTAAACCCACTGTGATGTATTTCAACAGAGGGCAGGACATAGTACAGAGGAAATAGCAACCACTGTACATAAGATATTTGCAGTGCACACACTGTCACCTACTTGAACAGAGGGCAGGACATAGTACAGAGGACATAGCAATCCTTGTACATAAGGTATTTGCAATGCACACACTGTCACCTACTTGAACAGAGCACAGGACATAGTACAGAGGACATAGCGATTCCTGTACATAAGTTATTTGCAGTGCACACACTGTGACCTACTTGAACAGTGGGGAGGACATAGTACAGAGGACAAGGTGACTGCTGTCCATAAGAAATGTCTACAGTACACACTGTGACCTACTTGAACAGAGGGAAGGATGTAGCACAGAGGATATAGCAACCCCAGTACATAAGTTATTTGAGTGCACACATGGTGAGGTACTTGAACAGAGGGCAGGACATAGTACAGGGGACATAGCGACCCCTGTAAATAAGTTATTTGAGTATACACACTGTGGCATACTTGAACAGAAGGCAGAACATAGTACAGAGGACATACTAACCCCTGTACATAAGTTATTTCTAGTGCACACACTGGCACCTACTAGTAGAGAGGGCAGAAAATAGTACGGAGGACATAGCGACTGCTGTACATAAGTTATTTGTAGTATACACACTGTGACCTTCTTGAACAGAGGGCAGCACATAGTACAGAGGACACAGTGACCCTGGTACATAAGTTATTTCTAGTGCACATACTGTGACCTACTTGAACAGAAGACAGGATGTAGTACATAGGACATAGTGACAGCTGCACATAAGTTATTTGCAGTGCACACACTGTGACCTACTAGTACAGAGGGCACAGTACAGAGGACATAGTGACTTCTGTACATAAGTTGTTTGCAGTGCACACACTGTCACCTACTTGAACAGAGGGCAGGACATAGCCATCCCTCTAAATACGTTATTTGTAGCACACACTGTGACCTACTTAAACAGAGGGCAGGACATAGTACAGAGGATATAGCAACCCATGTACATAAGTTATTTGTAGTGCACACACTGTCACCTACTCAAACAGAGGGCGGGACATAGTACAGAGGACAGAGCAACCCCTGTACATAACTTATTTGCATTGCACATACTGTCACCTACTTGAACAGAGAGTAGAACATAGTACAGAGGAAAATTGCGACTCCTATACATAAGTTATTTGCAGTGCACACACTGTTACCTACTTGAACATAGGACAAGACATAGTACAGAGGACATACTGACCCCTGTACATAAGTTATTTGTAGTGCACACACTGTGACCTACTTGAACAGAGGGCAGGACATAGTACAGAGGACACAGAGACCGCTGTACATAAGTAATGTCTAGAGCACACACTGTGACCTACTTGAACAGAGGGAAGGATGTAGCACAGAGGACATAGTGACTCCGGTACATAAGTTATTTGAGTGCACACACTGTGACAGTTTACTATGGTTTGTGCGAGCGACATTCTGTCAGCAGCACTGCTGCTGAAAATCAGAATATTGTGAACAAAACATAAATGTATGGGATAGTTGAACACACTTATGTGAATGCAGTAGTGTATTTGCATATGTGTATTCAACTATCCCAGTACAGTGTGGATTGTAAATACATCCATATCCCCACTGTAATGCAATCTTGGAGTTAGAATATATTAGTAGAGGGGTGTGAGGGGAGGATCCCCCCACAGGGGGGTGCAGGACATAGCACAGACGATATAGCGACCCCTGTACATAAGTTTTTTGAGTGCACACATGGGGAGGTACTTGAACAGAGGGCAGGACTTAGTACAGAGGACATAGCGACCCCTGTACATAAGGTATTTGTAGTGCACACACTGTCACCTACTTGGACAGAGGGCAGGACATAGTACAGAGGAGATGGAGACCCCTGTACATAAGTTATGTGAAGTGCACACACTGTGACCTACTTGAACAGAGGGCAGGATATAATACAGAGGACACAGCAACTGCTTTACATAATTTATGTCTAGTGCACACACTGTGACCTACTTGAACAGAGAGCAGGATGTAGTACAGAGGACATAATGACCCCTGTACATAAGTTATCTGAGTGCACACACTGTGGTGTACTTGAACAGAAGACAGGACATAGTGCAGAAAACATAGCAATCCCTGTACATAAGTTCTAGTGCACACATTGTCACCTAATAGTAGAGAGGGGAGGACATAGTTCAGAGGACATAGTGACTGCTGTACATAAGTTATTTGTAGTATAAACACTGTGACCTACTTGAACACAGGGCAGCACATAGTACAGAGGAAATAGAGACCCCTGTACATAAGTTATTTGTAGTGCACACACTGTCACCTACTTGAACAGAGGGCAGGACACAGTACAGAGGACACAGCGACCACTGTACTTAAGTCATGTCTAGTACACACACTGTGACCTACTAGTGAAGAGGGCAGGACATAGTACAGAGGACAGAGAAACCCCTGCACATATGTTATTTGCAGTGCATGCACTGTTACATACTTGAACAGAGGGCAGGACATAGTGCAGAGGACATACTGACCCCTGTACATAAGTTATTTGTAGTGCATACACTGTGACCTACTTGAACAGAGGGCAGAACATACTACAGAGGACACAGCGACCACTGTATGTAAGTAATGTCTAGTGCACACACTGTGACCTACTTGAACAGAGGACAGAGCGTAGTACAGGGGACATAGTTATACCTGTACATAAGTTAATTTTGGTGCACACACTGTGAACAACTTGAACAGAGCAAAGAACATAGTACCGAGGGCATATAAACTCCTGTCCATAAGTTATTTCTAGTGCACTCTTTGTGATTTACTTGAAGAGAGGGCAGGACGTAGTACAGAGGACATAGTGACCCCTGTGCATAAGTTATCTGCAGTGCACACACTGTGAACCACTAGTACAGAGGGCATGACATCGTACAGGGGATGTAGTGACCACTGGACATATGTTATCTGCAATGCATACACTGTTATCTACTTGAACAGAGAGCAGAATAGTACACAGGACGTTGTGACCCTGGTACATAAGTTATTTGCAGTGCACACACTGTCGCCTACTTGAATAGAGGGCAGGACAAAGTGCAGAGGACATACTGAACCCTGTACATAAGTTATTTGTAGTGCATAGACTGTGACCTACTTGAACAGAGAGCAGGACATACTACAGAGGCCACAGTGACCGCTGTATGTAAGTTATGTCTAGTGCACACACTGTGACCTCCTTGAACAGATGGCAGGACATAGCACAGAGGACATTCTGAACCTGGTACATAAGTTAATTCTACTTCAGACACTCTGACCTATTTGAAGAGAGGGCAGGATATAGTACAGGGGACATAGTGACAGATATACATCAGTTATTTTTAGTCCACACACTTTGACCTACTTGAACAGAGGGCAGGGCATAGTACAGGGGACATAGCAATCCCTGTACGTAAGTTATTTTTGGTGCACACATTGTAACCAAATTGAACAGCGGGAAGAACATAGTACCGAGGACATATCGACTCCTGTACATAAGTTATTTCTAGTGCGCTCTCTGTGACCTACTTGAAGAGAGGGCAAGACATAGTACAGAGGACATAGTGACCACTGTACATAAGTTATCTGCAGTGCACACACTGTGACCCACTAGTACAGAGGGCATGACATAGTACAGAGGATGTAGCGACCCCTGGACATATGTTATTTGCAGTGCACACACTGTCATCTACTTGAACAGAGGGCAGGACATACTACAGAGGACATAGAGACCCCTGCACATAAATCATTTCTAGTGCACACACTGCAATCTACTGGAACATAGTACAGAGGAGATATATCGTCCCCCGTACATAACGTATTTGCAGTGCACACATTGTCAACTACTTGAACAGAGGGCCAGACATAGCGACTCCTGAAGATAAGTTATTTGTAGTGCACACAATGTGACCTTCTAGTAGAGAGGACATAGCCACCCGTGTACATAAGTTATTTCTAGTACACACACTGTCACCTGCTTGAACAGAGAGGACATAGTATAAAGGACATAGAGGCTGCTGTACATAAGTTATTTGCAGTGCATGCATTGTCACATACTTGAACAGAGCGCAGTACATAGTACAGAGAGCATAGCAACCCCTGTATATATGTTATTTGTAGTGCACACACTGTGACCTACATGAACAGAGGGCAAGACATAGTTCACAGGATTTCTAGTGCACACACTGTGACCTACTTAAACAGAGGGCAGGACGTAGTACAGAGGACATAGTGACCTCTGTACATAAGTTATTTGAGACAACACACTGTGATGTACTTGAATAGAAGGCAGGACATAGTACAGAGGACATAGTGACAACTGTACATAAGTTATTTGGGTGCACACACTGTGACGTACTTGAAAAGAGGGCAGGACATAGTACAGAGGACGTAGTGACAACTGTATATAAGTTATTTGAGTGCACACACTGTGACGTACTTGAACAGGGGGCAGGACATAGTACAAAGGACATAGTGACATCTGTACATAAGTTATTTCTAGTGCACACACTGTGACCTAGTAGTACAGAGGGCCAGACATAGTGCAGTGGACATAGTGACTCCTGTACATAAGTTATTTGTAGTGCACACACTGTGACCTACTTGAACAGAGGGTAGGACATAATAGAGAGGACATCGAGAACCCTGTACATAAGTTATTTGTAGTGAACACACTGTGACCTATTTGAACAGAGGGCAGCACATAGTACAGAGGACACAGCGACCACTGACATAAGGTATGTTTAGTACACACACTGTGACCTATTTCAATAAAGGGCAGGACATAGTACAGAGGACATAGCAACCACTGTACATAAGTTATTTCTAGTGCACACACTGTGACCAACTTGGACAGAGGGCAGGACATAGTACAGAGGACATGGTGACCCCTGTACATAAGTTATTTGTATGGCACACACTGTGACCTACTTGTACAGAAGGCAGGATATAGTACAGAGGACACAGTGACTGCTGTATACAAGTAATGTCTAGAACAAACACTGTGACCTACTTGAACATAGGGAAGGATGTAGCACAGAGAACATAGTGACTCCCGTACATAAGTTCTTTGTATGCAAACACTGTGATGTACTTGAACAGAGGGCAGGATGTAGTACAGTTGACATAGTGACTCCAGTACATAAGTTATTTGAGTGCACACACTGTGATGTACTTGAACCGAGGGCAGGACATAACACAGAGGACATAGGGACCACTGAATAAGTTATTGGCAGTAGTTTACACACTGTCACAGACTTGAACAGTGGACAGGACATAGTACAGAGGACATAGCAATCCCTGTACATAAGTTTTTTTGCAGTACACACACTGTCACCTAATTGAACAGAGTACAGGACATAGTACAGAGGACATAGTGCCCCCTGTACATAAGTTATTTGTAGTACACACACTGTCACCTACTTGAGCAGAGGGCAGGACATAGTACAGGGTACAAAGTGACCCCTGTACATAAGTTATTTGTATTGCACGCACTGTAAACTACTTGAACAGATGGCAGGACATAGTACAGAGGACACAGTGACCACTGTACATAAGTTATGTCTAGTGCACACACTGTGAACTACTTGAACAGATGGCAGGACATAGTACAGAGGACACAGTGACCACTGTACATAAGTTATGTCTAGTGCACACACTGTGGCCTACTTGAACAGAGGACAGGATGCATTACAGATGACATAGTGATGCCTGTACATAAGATATTTTAGTGCACACACTGTCACATACTTGAACAGAGGGCAGTAGATAGCGACCCCTGTGCATAAGTTATTTCTTGTGCACACACTCTCACCTCCTAGTGCAGGGGGCAGGACATAGTACAGAGGACATAGCGACCACTGTACATACATTATATCTAGTGCACACACTGTCACCTACTAGTAGACAGGACAGGACATAGTACAGAGGACATAGTGACTGCCGTACATAAGTTATTTGTAGTAGAAACACTGTGACCAACTTGAACACAGGGAAGCACATAGTACAGAGGAAAATAGAGACCCCTGTACATAAGATATTTGTAGTGCACACATTGTTACCTTCTTGAACAGAGGGAGGACATAGTACAGAGGACAGAGCGACTGCTGTACATATGTCATGTCTAGCGCACACACTGTGACCTACTTGAACAGAGGGCAGGATATAGTACAGTGGACATAGCAACCCCTGTAGCTTAGTTATTTGAGTGCACACACTGTGATGTACTTGAACAGAGGGCAGAGCACAGTACAGAGGACATAGCAACCCCTGTACATAGGTTATTTCTAGTGCACACACTGTCACCTAGTAGTACAGTTTTTAATTTATTTTTATTTTACATTTGTTAACCGGGATAGTACAACTGGATGCATGTCCATTTTCAGCAGAGGCCCAGGGAGAAAAGCTCCAAGGGTAAGCAGATACAGCATTACATAATACAAGCATTACATATTACAAACAGACTATTTGCAGAGATTACTTAAGTAAGCAAGTTAAACAAGTTCCACAGGTTACAGTTAATCCTGAGCGCAAGTCAGGATTAAATTAAATTACACCGTAAACTGCTTAACAGATTTTTTACACATTCTAGAGAGAGTTAGCCAGGCTTGATACATTGACATAGCCAGTTAAGTGACAAATGTTGTTTGAGTCTAGTTTTAAAGTGACCTAAGGTGGAAAGTAAGGTAATATCAGCTGGAAGAGAGTTCCAGTATCTACTTACAGAGTTTGCAAAGAGAATCACCGGCTGTGTTATTAATTTTGCTAGTCTGAATTAGTAGTTTGTTAGAGGATCGAAGTGGTCTATGATTGTTATAGGGAGTGATAATATTTTTAAGTGCAGGAGTATTGTCCGGATTATAGAGAATTTTATAGGCCATAATCAGTTGGTTATACTGGATTAGGCTGGGTAGTTCAAGCCACCCAAGCTGATTTAGATTGATGCAATGATGTGTTCTAAAAGTCAACCCAGTGGCAAACCTGGCAATGTGGTTGTAACAAATTGAGAGTTTGTTAAGGACAGTCTTGTTTAAATTCGAGAGTAGAGGGGATGCATACAGCAGGGTTGAAAGAAGGTGAGAGCGAGCTATGGCAATTTTAGCTGGAGGGGCTAGGAAGGCTTTTATTCTGTAAAGTGACCCTAGTTTTTTTATTGATGGTTTTGATAGTTTGTTTAACATGTAGGTCAAATTTTAGATTATTGTCTATGATGACACCTAATAGTTTTGTAGATGGGTCAGGGGAGATTATTGTGCCATCATTTGATTTTATGGTAAAGGTGAAAGCGGTAGACCTACGTGTTGGGGAAAATAACCGCATTTTAGTTTTTTTGGGATTTAGGATCAGGCGATGTTCAGAAAGCCAGTTTTCTATTGTATTAAAGGTGGTCTGGGTAGCTGACCATAACTCTACTGGAGATGTGGCTGAGCAAATCAGAGTAGAGTCATCAGCATATTGGATACAGCTGACTTTTGGGATGACAGTATAAAGATCGTTAATGAAGATGGAGAACAGTAAGGGCCCTAGTATAGAGCCTTGTGGTACTCCAAGGGTGTTAGGTAGAAGGTTAGAGAGTTTGTTCTGTCAGTGGACAGCCTGCTGTCAACCATCCAGGTAGGATTGAAACCACTGAAGGGCTTCAGTATCCAGACAGAATGTTTGCAGGGTGGGGATTAAAAGTTTGTGATCAACCATATCGAATGCCTTGGAAAGATCCAAAAAGAGGGCTGAGGATATATAATTATTGTTGCAATTATGGTTTATGGTGTTGGTAAAGGCTAGGAGGGCTGAAGTAGTGCTGTGATGAGGACGGAAGCCATGCTGAGTGTCTGCCATAAGGTGGTTCTGGATTAGGTGGTGCATGAGTTGTCTATGAATTCATTTTTCCATAATCTTTGCAAGTGGAGAGAGTATAGCTATTGGCCTATAATTGGAGAATTCAGTAGAGCTGCCTCCTTTGTGAAGTGGGATTACATAGGATATTTTCCAGATGGTGGGAATTTTAGCTTCTACTATGGTGCGATTGATTAGTATTGAGACGGGGTAAGCAATAGCATCAGCTGATTTTTGTAGGTACTCGGCAGGGAGTTGATCATCAGAAAGTGTAGTGGGTTTTAATTTTTTGATCAAGGTACAGATAAGTGAAGTAGTGACTGGTTGGAAGCTGAACGCGAGTAGGTTTCTAGGGGTGCTACTTTCAGGACCAGGGGAGCTAGGAGGTAGTTGGCTAGCTAGGGCTTGAATTGTCTCAGTAAAGAATTGGTTAAAACTATCAGAAATATCTTCAGGGGTTTTATCAATAGTAGCAGCAGGGATTGGAGTTGAAGTTTGTCCAGGATGTAGTAGATTATTTAAACCTGCCCAAAACTTCTGAGGGTTATTTTGATTTACTGTCTGTAAATTACAGTAGTATTGTTTTTTGTCTTGTAAAATTGATTTTTTGGTTTCGTTCCTGGATTGCCTGTATTTAATGTGATCTTGAGTGTCTTTAGAAGAACGCCATAAAGCCCATGCTTTGTTTCTAAGGGTAATTTTGAGTTTAGACTCTATAGAAAGGGTAGAACATAGTACAAAGGACATAGCAACCCTGGTACATAAGCTATTTCTAGTGCACCTGCTGTGAACTCCTAGTACAAAGGGAAGGACATATTACATAGGACATAGCAACCCCTGTACATACATTATTTGCAGTGCACAGACTGTCGCATACTTGAACAGAGGGCAGGACATAGTACATAGGACATAGCAACCTCTGTACATACATTATTTGCAGTGCACAGACTGTTGCATACTTGAACAGAGGGCAGGACATAGTACATAGGACATAGCAACCCCTGTACATACATTATTTGCAGTGCACAGACTGTCGCATACTTGAACAGAGGGCAGTACATAGTACAGAGGACAGAGCAACCCCTGTACCTAAGATATTTGCAGTGGAAGCACTGTCACCTACTTGAACAGAGGGCAGGATGTAGTACACAGGACATTGTGTGTCCTGTACATAGGTTGAGTGCACACACTGTGACAGACTTGAACAGAGGGCAGGACATAGTACAGAAAACATAGCAACCCTTGTAAATAGGTTATTTCTAGTGCACACATTGTGACCTACATGAACAGAGGGCAGGACACAGTACAGAGGACATAGCGACCCCTGTACATAAGTTATGTCTAGTGCACACACTGTGACCTACTTGAACAGAGGGCAGGACATAGTACAGAGGAATTAGCCAGCCATGTATATAAGTTATTTGTAGTGCATAGACTGTGACCTACTAGCACAAAGGGCAGATCATAGTATATAGGCCATAGCAACCCCTGTACATAAGTTATTTGCAGTGCACACACTGTTGCCTACTTGAACAGAAGGCAGGACATAGTACAGAGGACAGAGCGACCCCTGTACATAAGTTATATGCAGTGTACACACTGTCACCAACTTGAACAGAGGGCAGGACATAATATATAGGACATAGCAACCTCTGTACATACATTATTTGCAGTGCACAGACTGTCGCATACTTGAACAGAGGGCAGGACATAGTACATAGGACATAGCAACCCCTGTACATACATTATTTGCAGTGCACAGACTGTCACATACTTGAACAGAGGGCAGTACATAGTACAGAGGACAGAGCAACCCCTGTACCTAAGATATTTGCAGTGGAAGCACTGTCACCTACTTGAACAGAGGGCAGGATGTAGTACACAGGACATTGTGTGTCCTGTACATAGGTTGAGTGCACACACTGTGACAGACTTGAACAGAGGGCAGGACATAGTACAGAAAACATAGCAACCCTTGTGAATAGGTTATTTCTAGTGCACACATTGTGACCTACATGAACAGAGGGCAGGACACAGTACAGAGGACATAGCGACCCCTGTACATAAGTTATGTCTAGTGCACACACTGTGACCTACTTGAACAGAGGGCAGGACATAGTACAGAGGAATTAGCCAGCCATGTATATAAGTTATTTGTAGTGCATAGACTGTGACCTACTAGCACAAAGGGAAGATCATAGTATATAGGCCATAGCAACCCCTGTACATAAGTTATTTGCAGTGCACACACTGTTGCCTACTTGAACAGAAGGCAGGACATAGTACAGAGGACAGAGCAACCCCTGTACATAAGTTATATGCAGTGTACACACTGTCACCAACTTGAACAGAGGGCAGGACATAATATATAGGACATAGCAACCCCTGTACATAGGTTATTTGCAGTGCACAGACAGTGAGGTACTTGAACAGAGGGCAGGACATAGTACATAGGACATAGCAACCCCTGTACATACATTATTTGCAGTGCACAGACTGTCACATACTTGAACAGAGGGCAGTACATAGTACAGAGGACAGAGCAACCCCTGTACGTAAGTTATTTGCAGTGAACACAGTGTCACCTACTTGAACAGAGGGCAGGATGTAGTACACAGGACATTGCAACCCTGTACATATTTGAGTGTACACACTGTGACAGACTTGAACAGAGGGCAGGACATAGTACAGAGGGCAGCACTAGCAATCCTTGTACATATGTTATTTGTAGTGGACACACTGTCACCTACTTGAACAGAGGGCAAGACATAGTACAGAGGACACAAAGAGTGATGTAGATAAGTTATTTGATGTGCACACACTGTGATCTACTTGATCAGAAGGCAGGACATAGTACAGTGGACAGAGAGACCGCTGTACATGAGTTATGTCTAGTGCGCACACTGTGCCTTCTTGAACAGAGTGCAGGACATAGCGCAGAGGACATAGTGACCCCTGTACATAAGTTATTTGTAGTGCACTCACTGTGACCTAATAGTACAGAAGGCAGGACATAGCACAGAGAACATAGCAACCCCTGTACATAAGTTATTTGCAGTACATACACTGTCACCTATTTGAACACAGGAGAGACCATAGTACAGAGAACACAGCGACCCCTGTACACAAGTTATTTGCAGTGCACACACTGTCACCTACCTGAACAGAGGGCAGGACATAGTACAGAGGACAGAGCAACCCCTGTACATAAGTTATATGCAGTGTACACACTGTCACCAACTTGAACAGAGGGCAGGACATAATATATAGGACATAGCAACCCCTGTACATAGGTTATTTGCAGTGTACACACTGTCGCTTACTTGATCAGAGGGCAGGACATAGTACATAGGACATAGCAACCCCTGTACATAAGTTATTTGCAGTGCACACACTGTCGCCTACTTCAACAGTGGGCAGGACATAGTACAGAGGACAGAGCAAACCCTGTACATATGTTATTTGAAGTGCACACACTATCGCCTACTTGAACAGATGGCAGGACATAGTACAGAGGACAGAGCAGCCCATGTACATAAGGTATTTGCAGTGCACACACTGTCACTTACTTGAACAGAGGGCCAGACATAGTAAAGAGGACATACTGACGCCTGTACATCAGTTATTTGCAGTGCACACACTGTGACCTACTTGAACAGAGAGCAGGACATAGTACAGAGGACACAGAGACTGCTGTACATAAGTTATGTCTAGTGCACACACTGTGACCTACTTGAATAGAGGGAAGGATGCGGTATAGAGGAGATAGTGACCCTTGTACATAAGTTATTTTAGTGCACACACTGTCGCATACTTGAACAGAGGGCAGTACATAGCACAGAAGACATAGCAACCCCTGTGCATAAGTTATTTCTTGTGCACACGCTGTCACCTACTAGTGCAGAGGGCAGGACATAGTACAGAGGACATAGCGACCACTGTACTTAAGTTATTTCTAGTGCACACGCTGTCACCTACTAGTAGATAGGACAAGACATAGTACATTGGACATATTGACTGCCGTACATAAGTTATTTGTAGTATAAACAGTGTGACCTATTTGAACACAGGGAGGCACATAGTACAGGGGAAAATAGATACCCCTGTACATATGTTATTTGTAGTGCACACATTGTGACATTCTTGCACAGAGGGCAGGACATAGTACAGAGGACAGAGTGACTGCTGTACATACATCATGTCTAGTGCACACACTGTGACCAACTAGAACAGAGGGCAGGACATAGCAACCCCTGTAGCTTAGTTATTTGAAAGCACACACTGTGATGTACATGGACAGAGGGCAGAGCATAGTACAGATGACATAGCGACCCATGTACATAAGTTATTTCTAGTGCACACACTGTAACCTACTAGTACAAAGGGTAGAACACAGTACAGAGGACATAGCAACCCAGGTACATAAGTTATTTGTAGTGCACACACTGTGAACTACTAATACAGAGGGAAGGACATAGTACACAGGACATAGCAATCCCTATCCATAAGTTATTTGCAGTGCACAGACTGTCATATACTTGAACAGAGGGCAGGACATAGTAGAGAGGACAGAGCAACCCCTGTACGTAAGTTATTTGCAGTGAACACAGTGTCACCTACTTGAACAGAGGGCAGGAGTATTTACACAGGATGTTGTGACTCCTGTACATAAGTTATTTCTAGTGCAAACACTGTCTCCTACTTGAACAGAGGGCAGGGCATAGTACAGAGGACAGAGCAACCCCTATACATAAGTTATTTGCAGTGCACACACTGTGACCTACTAGAACAGAGGGCAGGTCATAATACAGAGGACACAGAGACCACTGACATGAGTTATTTGCAGTATACATCCTGTCGCCTACTTGAACAGAGTGCAGGACATAGTGCAAAGGACATAGCGACCCCTGTACATAAGTTATTTCTAGTGCAAACACTGTGACTTACTAGTACAGAAGGCAGCACAAAGTACAGAGGACATAGCAACTCACTGTCACCTATTTGAACAAGTGGGCAGGATATAGTACAGAGGACATAGCAACCCATGTACATAAGTTATTGGCAGTGCACACACTGTCACCTATTTGAACAAGTGGGCAGGATATAGTACAGAGGACATAGCAACCCATGTACAGTGCACACACTGTCACCTACTTGAACAGAGGACAGAAAATAGTACAGAGGATATAGCAACCCATGTACATAAGTTATTTGCAGTGCACACACTGTCACCTACTTGAACAGATTACAGAAAATAGTACAGATGACATAGCAACCCCTGTACATAAGTTATTTGTAGTGCACACACTCTGACCTACTAGTACAGATGGCAGGACATAGTACAGAGGACATAGCAACTGCTGTACGTAAGTAATTTCTAGAGCACATACTGTGACCTACTTGAACAGAGGGAAGGATGTAGCACACAGGACATAGTGACCCCAGTACATAAGGTATTTGAGTGCACACACGGAGACATACTTGAATAGAGGGCAGGGCATAGTACAGAGGACATAGTGACTCCATTATATTAGTTATTTAAGTGCACACACTGTGATGTACTTGAGCAGAGACCAGGACATAGTACAGAGGACATAGTGACTACTGAACATAAGTTATTTCTAGTGCACACACTGTGACCTAATAGTACAGAGGGCAGGACTAGCAATCCCTGTACATAAGTTATTTTTAGTGCACACACTGTCACTTACTTAAACAGAAGGCAGGACATAACACAGAGGAAGCAGAGACCGCTGCACATAAGTTATTTCTAGTGCATACACTGTCACCTACTAGTAGATAGGGCAGGACATAGTGCAGAGGACATAGCAACTGCTGTACACAAGTTATTTGTGGTATAAACCCTGTGAACTACTTGAACACAGGAAAGCACATAGTAGAGAGTAAAATAGAGACCCCTGTACATACGTTATATGTAGTGCACACATTGTGACCTTCTTGAACAAAAGGAGGGCATAGAACAGAGGACAGAGCGACCGCTATACATACATCATGTCTAGTGCACCCACTGTGACCTACTTGAACAGAGGGCAGGACATAGTACAGTAGACATAACAACCCCTGTAGCTAAGTTATTTGAGTGCACACCATGTGACATACTTGAACAGAGGGCAGAGCATATTACAGAGGACATAATGACCCCTGTACATAAGTTATTTCTAGTGCACACACTGTCACCTACTAGTACAGAGGGTAGAACATGGTACAAAGGACATGGCAACCCTGGTACATAAGTTATTTGTAATGCACACACTGTGAACTACTTGAACAGAGGGCACACACGGTGACCTACTTGAACAGAGGGCAGGATGTAGTACACAGGACATAGTGTGCCCTGTACATAAGTTGAGTGCACACATTGTGACATACTTGAATAGAGGGCAGGACATAGTACAAAAGACATAGCAACCCCTGTGCATAGGTTATTTCTAGTGCACACATTGTGACCTCCATGAACAGAGGGCAGGACATAGTACAGAGGACATAGTGACCCCCTGCATATAAGTTATTTGCAGTGCACACGCTGTGACCTACTTGAACAGAGGGCAGGATATAGTACAGAGGAATTTGTGACCCATGTACATAAGTTATTTGTAGTGCACACACCATCACCTACTTGAACAGAGGGCAGGACATAGTACATAGGACATAGCAACCCCTGTACGTAAGTTAGCTGCAGTGCACATACTGTTGCCAACTTCAACAGAGGGCAGGACATAGTACAGAGGACAAAGCAAACCCTGTACATAAGTTATTTGCAGTGAACACACTGTCGCCTACCTGAACAGATGGCAGGACATAGTACAGAAGACAGAGCAACCCCTGTACATAAGTTATTTGTAGTGCATACAGTGTGACCTACTTGAATAGGATGTAGTACACAGGACATAGCAACCCCTGTACATAAGTTGAGTGCACACACTGTGACATACTTGAACAGAGGGCAGGACAAAGTACAGAAGACATAGCAACCCTTGTAAATAATTTATCTGAGTGCACACACTGTGATGTACTTGTACAGAGGCAGAACATAATATGAGGACATAGCGACCACTGTACATCAGTTATTTGCAGTGCACACACTGTAGCCTACTTGAACAGAGGGCAGGACTTAGTACAGAGGACATAGCGAACTCTGTACATAAGTTATGTCTAGTGCACACACTGTGACCTACTTGAACAGAGGGCAGGACATAGTACAGAGGACATAGCGACAGATATACATCAGTTACTTTTAATGCACACACATTGACCTACTTGATCCTAGGGAAGGACATAGTACAGAGGACATAGCAACCCCTGTACATAAGTTATTTCTAGTGAATACACTCTGACCTACTTGAACAGATGGCAGCACATAGTACAGGGGACACAGCAACCCTTGTACATAAGTTATTTCTAGTGCACACACTGTGACCTACTTGAACAGAAGACAGGGTATAGTACAGAGGACATAGTGATGGCTGCACATAAGTTATTTGCAGTGCACATACTGTGACCTACTAGTACAGAGGGCAGGACATAATACAGAGGACATAGCGATCACTGTACATACGTTATTTGTAGTGCACACACTGTGTCTTACTTAAACAAAGGGCAGGACATAGATCAGAGGACATAGCAACCCATGTACATAAGTTATTTGTAGTGCACACACTGTGACCTACTTGTACAGAGGGCAGGACATAGTACAGAGGACATAGTGACCCTTGTACATAAATTATTTGCAGTGCACACACTGTCACCTACTCAAACAGAGGGTAGGACATAGTACACAGGACAGAGCAACCCCTGTACATTAGTTATTTGCAGTGCACGTACTGTCACCTATTTGAACAGAGGGCCAGACATAGTACAGAGGAAAATTGCGACTCCTATACATAAGTTATTTGCAGTGCAGGCACTGTCACCTACTTGAGCAAAGGAGAGGACATAGTACAGAGGACATACTGACCCCTGTACATAAGTTATTTGTAGTGCACACACTGTGACCTACTTGAACAGAGGGAAGGACATAGTAGAGAGGACACAGAGACCGCTGTACAGAAGTTTTGTCTAGTGCACACACTGTGACCTACTTGAACAGAGGGCAGGATGTAGTACAGAGGACATAGCTACTACTGTACATAAGTTATTTCTAGTGCACACACTGTGACCTACTTGAAGAGAGGGTAGAGCAGAGTACAGAGGACATAGCCACTTCAGTGCATCAGTTATTTCTATTGCACCCACTGTGACTTACATGAACCGGAGGCAGGACATAGTACAGAGGAGATAGTGACACCTATACATAAGATATGTCTAGTGCACACACTGTGGCCTAGTTGAACAGCGGGCAGGAGATAGTACGGGAGACATAGCAACCCCTGTACTTAAGTTATTTCTAGTGCACACACTGTGACCAACTTGAGCAGAGGGCAGGACATAGTACAGACATCACAGAGACTGCTGTACGTTAGTAATGTCTAGAGCACACACTATGACCTACGTGAACAGAGGGAAGGATGTAGTACAGAGGACATAGCGACTCCGGTACATAAGTTATTTGAGTGCACACACTGTGATGGTTTATTATGGTTTGTGCGAGCGACATTCTGTCGGCAGCACTGCTGCTGAAAATCAGACTATCCTGCACACACTGTCACCTACTTAGACAGAGGGTAGGGCATAGTACAGAAGACATAGTGACCCCTGTACATAAGGTATTTGCAGTGCACACACTGTCACCTACTTGGACAGAGGGCAGGACATAGTACAGAGGAGATGGAGACTCCTGTACATACATAATGTGAAGTGCACACACTGTGACCTACTTGAACAGAGGGCAGGATATAATACAGAGGACACAGCAACCGCTGTACATAAGTTATGTCTTGTGCACACACTGTGACCTACTTGAACAGAGAGCTGGACATAGTACAGAGGACATAATGACCCCTGTAGATAAGATATCTGAGTGCACACACTGTGACGTACTTGAACATAGGACAGGACATAGTACAGAGGACATAGCAACCCCTGTGCATAAGTTATTTGAGTGCACACACTGTGATGGTTTACTATGGTTTGTGCGAGTGACATTCTGTCGGCAACACTGCTGCTGAAAATCAGACTATCCTGAACTAAACATAAATGGATGGGATAGTTGAACACACTTATGTGAATGCTGTAGTGTATTCGCGTATGTGTATTTGACTATCTGCATGGAGATTGCGGTACATTGGGGATTGGAAATATATCCATATCCCCACTGTAATGCAATCTTGGACATAACACAGAGGATATAGTGATATAGCAACCCCATACATAAGTTATTTGAGTGCACAGACAATGAGGTACTTGAAGAGAGAGCAGGAATTAGTACAAAGGACATAGCAACTCTGGTACATAAGTTATTTGAGTACACACATTGTAACGTACTTGAACAGATGGCAAGACATAGTACAGGGTACATAGCCACCACTGTACATAAGTTATTTCTGTTGCAACACTGTGACCTAATAGTACAGAGGGCAGGACTAGCAAACCCTGTACATCAGTTATGTTCAGTGCACACACTGTCACCTACTTGGACAGAGGGTAGGGCATAGTACAGAAGACATAGTGACCACTGTACATAAGGTATTTGCAGTGCACACATTGTCACCTACTTGGACAGAGGGCAGGACATAGTACAGAGGAGATGGAGACTCCTGTACATACATAATGTGAAGTGCACACACTGTGACCTACTTGAACAGAAGGCAGGATATAATACAGAGGACACAGCAACCGCTGTACATAAGTTATGTCTTGTGCACACACTGTGGCCTACTTGAACAGAGAGCTGGACATAGTACAGAGGACATAATGACACCTGTAGATAAATTATATGAGTGCACACACTGTGACATACTTGAACATAGGACATGACATAGTGCAGAGGGCATAGCAACCCCTGTGCATAAGTTATTTGAGTGCACACACTGTGACCTACTTGAACAGAGGGCAGGACATAGTACAGAGGACATAGTGACCCCTGTACATAAGTTATTTCTAGAGCACACACTGTCACCTAATAGTACAGAGGGCAGGACATAGTACAGAGGACATAGCGACTCCTGTACATAAGTTATTTCTAGTGCACACACTGTGACCTAATTGAACAGAGGGCAGGACATAGTACAGATGACACAGTGACCGCTGTACATAAGTTATGTCTAGTGCACACACTGTGACCTACTTGAACAGAGGGCAGGACATAGTACAGAGGACATAGTGACCCCTGTACATAAGTTATTTCTAGTGCACACACTGTGACCTACTTGAACAGAGGGCAGGACATAGTACAGAGGACATAGCAACCCCTGTACATAAGTTATTTGCAGTGCACACACTGTCACCTACTTGAACAGAGGGCAGGACATAGTACAGAGGACATAGCAACCCCTGTACATAAGTTATTTGCAGTGCACACACTGTCACCTAATGAACAGAGGACAGGACATAGTACAGAGGACATAGTGATCCCTGTACATAAGTTATTTGTAGTGCACACACTGTGACCTACTTGAACAGAGGGCAGGACATAGTACAGAGGACATAGTGACCACTGTACATAAGTTATTTCTAGTGCACACACTGTGACCTACTTGAACAGAGGGTAGGACATAGTAGAGAGGACATTGAGAACCCGTTAAATAAGTTATTTGTAGTGAACTCACTGTGACCTACTTGAACAGATGGCAGCACATAGTACAGAGGACACAGTGACCACTGTACATAAGTTATTTCTACTGCTGACACTGTGACCTACTTGAACAGAGGGAAGGATGTAGCACAGTGGACATAGTGACTGCAGCACATTAGTTATTTGAGTGCACACACTGTGATGTACTTGAACAGAGGGCAGGACATAGTACAGAGGACATAGCGACCACTGTACATCAGTTATTGGCAGTGCACACACTGTCACCTACTTGAACAGTGGGCAGGACATAGTACAGAGGACATAGAGACCCCTGTACATAAGTTATTTGTAGTGCACACACTGTGACCTACTTGAACAGAGGGCAGGACATAGTACAGAGGACACAGTGACCACTGTACATAAGTCATGTCTAGTGCACACACCGTGACCTACTTGAACCGAGGGTAGGACATAGTACAGAGGACATAGCAATCCCTGTACATAAGTTATTTGAGTGCACACACTGTCACCTACTTGAACAGAGGGCAGGACATAGTAGAGAGGACATAGCAACCCCTGTACATAAAGTATTTGCAGTGCACACACTGTCACCTACTTGAACAGAGGGCAGGACATAGTACACAGGACATGGATACCTCTGTACATAAGTTATTTGATGTGCACACACTGTGACCTACTTGAACAGAGGGCAGAACATAGTACAGAGGACACAGCGACCACTGTACATAAGTAATGTCTAGTGCACACAGTGTAAACTACTGGAACAGAGAGCAGGACATAGTACAGAGGACATAGCAACCCCTGTACATGAGTTATTTGAGTGCACACACTGTGACATTCTTGAACAGAGGGCAGGATATAGTACAAAGGACATAGCAACCCCTGTGCATAAGTTATTTGAGTGCACACACTGTGGTGTACTTGAACAGAAGGCAGGACATAGTACAGAGGACATAATGACCCTTGTACATAAGTTATTTCTAGTGCACACACTGTCACCTACTAGTAGAGAGGGCAGGACATAGTACAGAGGACATACAGACTGCTTTACATAACTTATTTGTAGTATACACACTGTGACCTACTTGAACACAGGGCAGCACATAGTACAGAGGACATAGAGACCCCTGTACATAAGTTATTTGTAGTGCACACACTGTAGTCTTCTTGAACAGAGGGCAGGACATAGTACAGAGGACACAGCAACCACTGTACATAAGTCATGTCTAGTGCACACACCGTGACCTACTTGAACCGAGGGCAGGACATAGTACAGAGGACATAGCAACCCCTGTACATAAGTTATTTGCAGTGCACACACTGTGACCTACTTGAACAGAGGGCAGGACATAGTACAGAGGACATAGCAACCCCTGTACATAAGTTATTTGCAGTGCACACACTGTGACCTACTTGAACAGAGGGCAGGACATAGTACAGAGGACATAGCAACCCCTGTACATAAGTTATTTGCAGTGCACACACTGTGACCTACTTGAACAGAGGGCAGGACATAGTACAGAGGACAGAGCAACCCCTGTAAATAAGTTATGTGTAGTGAACACACTGTCACTTACTTTAACAGAGGGCAGGACATAGTGCAGAGGACATACTGACCCCTGTACATAAGTTATTTGTAGTGCACACACTGTGACCTACTTGAACAGAGGGCAGGACATAGTACAGAGGACATAGTGACCCCTGTACATAAGTTATTTCTAGTGCACACACTGTGACCTACTTGAACAGAGGGCAGGACATAGTACAGAGGATATAGCAACCCATGTACATAAGTTCTTTGTCATGCACACACTGTGGCCTACTAGTACAGAGGGCAGGACATAGTACAGAGGACAGAGCAACCCCCTGTACATAAGTTATTTGCAGTGCACACACTGTCTCCTATTTGAAAAGAGGACAGGACATAGTACATAGGACATAGCAACCCCTGTACATAATTTATTTGCAGTGCACACACTGTCACCTACTTCAACAAAAGGCAAGAGATAGTACAGAAGACAGAGCAACCCCTGTACATAAGTTATTTGCAGTGTACACACTGTCACTTACTTGAACAGAGGGCAGGACATAGTACAGAGGACATACTGACCCCTGTACATAAGTTATTTGTAGTGCATACAGTGTGACCTACTTGAACAGAGGGCAGGATGTAGTACACAGGACATAGCGACCCCTGTACATAAGTTGAGTGCGCACACTGTGACATACTTGAACAGAGGGCAGGACAATGTACAGAAGACATAGTGACCCCTGTAAATAATGTATTTGAGTGCACACACTGTGATGTACTTGAATAGAGGCAGAACATAATACAGGGGAGATAGTGACCTCTGTACATATGTTATTTGCAGTGCACACACTGTGACCTACTTGAACAGAGGGCAGGACTTAGTACAGAGGGCATAGCGAACCTTGTACATAAGTTATGTCTAGGGTACACACTGTGACCTTCTTGAACAGCGGGCAAGACATAGTACAGAGGACATAGTGACCCTGTACATAAGTTATTTGAGTGCACACACTGTGACGTACTTGAACAGAGGGCAGGACATAGTACAGAGGACATAGTGACCCCTGTACATAAGTTATTTCTAATGCACACACTGTGACCTAGTAGTACAGAGGGCCGGATATAGTACAGTGGACATAGCGACTCCTGTATATAAGTTATTTCATAGGTTCATAGGTTTGTACTAAGCTAACTGCCCTTATGAGCCATTTTAAGCCTAGCCAATTATCCCTTGTGTGACTTGAACCCTGCACTTTGTGTTTGTAAGGCAAACACCTTAACCATTAGGCCACCCTCCGAACCCAGCCAGTTATCCCTTGTGAGACCCAAACCCTGAACCTTGTGTTTGTAAGGCAAACACCTTAACCATTAGGCCACCCTCCCAACCCTGTAGGACATTGTAGTGCACACAATGTGACCTACTTGAATAGAGGGTAGGACATAGTAGAGAGGACATCGAGAACCCTGTAAATAAGTTATTTATAGTGAACTGACTGTGACCTACTTGAACAGAGGGCAGCACATAGTACAGAGGACACAGTGACCACTGTACATAAGTTATATCTACTACACACACTGTGACCTATTTCAACAAAGGGCAGGACATAGTACAGAGGACATAGCTCGCATGGTACATAAGTTATTTCTAGTGGACACACTGTGACCAACTTGAACAGAAGACAGGACGTAGTACAGAGGCCATAGTGACCCCTCTATATAAGTTATTCGCAGTGCACACACTGTGACCTATTAGTACAGAGGGCGGGACATAGTACAGAAAACATAGCGACCCCTGTACATACATTATTTGTAATGCACAACTTGTGACCTACTTGAGCAGAGGGCAGGACATAGTACAGAGGACACAGAGACCCCTGCACATAAATTATTTTTAATGCACACATTGTCACCTACTCGAACAGAGTGCAGGACATAGTACAGAGGACATAGCGACCCCTGTACATAAGTTATTTGTAGTGCACACACTGTCACCAACTTGAACAGAGGGCAGGACATAGTACAGAGGACATAGCAACCCCTGTATATACGTTATTTGCAGAGCACACACTGTCACCTAATGAGCAGAGGAAGGACATAGTACAGAGGACATACTGACCCCTGTACATAAATTATTTGTAGTGCATATACTGTGACCTACTTGAAAAGAGGGCAGGACATACTACAGAGGACAAAGTGACCGCTGTACATAAGTTATTTGTAGTGCACGCACTGTCACCTACTTGAACAGAGGGCAGGACATAGCACAGAGGACATACTGAACCTGGTACATAAGTTATTTCTACTGCAGACACTGTAACCTACTTGAAGAGAGGGCAGGACATAGTATAGAGGACATAGCGACAGATATACATCAGTTATTTTTGGTGCACACACTTTGATCTACTTGAACAGAGGGCAGGGCATAGTACAGGGGACATAGCGATCCCTGTACATACATTATTTTTGGAGCACACACTGTGACCAACTTGAACAGAGGGAAGAACATAGTACTGAGGACATATCAACTCCTGTACATACGTTATTTCTAGTGCACTCTCTGTGACCTACTTGAAGAGAGGGCAGGACATAGTACAGAGGACATAGTGATCCCTGTACATTAGTTATCTGCAGTGTACACACTGTGACCCACTAGTAGAGAGGGCATGACATAGTACAGAGGATGTAGCGACCCCTAGACATATGTTATTTGTTGTGCACACACTGTGATCTACTTGAACAGAGGGCAGGACATAGAACAGAGGACATAACGACCCCTGGACATAAGTTATTTGCAGTGCACACACTGTCATCTACTTGAACAGAGGGCAAGACATACTACAGAGGACATAGAGACCCCTGTATATAAGTTATCTGCAGTGCACACACTGTGACCCACTAGTACAGAGGGCATGACATAGTACAGAGGATGCAGAGATCCCTGGACATATGTTATTTGTAGTGCACACACTGTGATCTACTTGAACAGAGGGCAGGACATAGTACAGAGGACATAGCGACCCCTGTACATATGTTATTTGCAGTGCACACACTGTCATCTACTTCAACAGAGGGCAGGACATACTACAGGGGACATAGAGACCCCTGCACATAAATCATTTCTAGTGCACACACTGTGACCTACTTGAACAGATGGCAGGACATAGTTTAGAGGACATATCAACCCCTGTACATAACTTATTTGTAGTGCACACAGTGTCATCTTCCTGAACAGAGAGCAGGACATAGTACAGAGGACATAGTGACCACTGTACATAAGTTATTTGCTGTGCACACACCGTCACCAACTTGAACAGAGGGCAGGGCATAGCATAGAGGACATGGAGACCCATGTAAATAAGTTATCTGATGTGCACATACTGTGACCTACTAGAACAGAAGGCAGGATGTATTACAGAGGACATAGTGACCCCTGTAGATAAGTTATTTGATTGCCCACACTGTGAAGTACTTGAACAGAAGGCTGGACATATTACGATGGACATAGCGACCCTGTACATAAGTTATTTTACAGTGCACACACTATGACCTACTTCAAGAAATGGCAGAACATAGTACAGACGACATAGTGACTCTTGTACATAAGTTATTTGTAGTGCACACACTGTGACCTACTTGAACAGAGAGCAGGACACAGTACAGAGGACATAGCGACCCCTGTACATAAGTTATTTGCAGTGCGCACACTGTGACTTACTTGAACAGATGGCAGGACATAGTACAGAGGGCATGGTGACCCCTGTACATAAGTTATTTGTAGTGCACACACTGTGACCTACTTGAACAGAGGGCAGGACATAGTACAGAGGACATAGTGACCCCTGTACATAAGTTATTTGAGTGCACACACCTTGACATACTTGAACAGAGGGCACACATTGTGACATACTTGAAGACAGGGCAGGGCATAGTACAAAGGATATAGTGACTCCTGTACATAAGTTATTTTCTAGTGCACACACTGTGATATACTTGAACAGAAGGCAGGACATAATATAGAGGACATAGCAACCTCTGTACATAACTTATTTCAAGTGCACACACTGTCACCTACTTGAACAGAGGGCAGGACATAGTACAGAGGACACAGAGACCCCTGTACATATGTTATTTGTAGTGCACACACTGTGGCCTACTTGAAGAGGGCAGGACATAGTACAGAGGACATAGCAACCCCTGTACATAAGTTATTTGTAGTGCACACACTGTGACCTACTACTACAGAGGGCAGGACATAGCAGAGGACATAGAAAACCTGTATGAAAGTTATTTGCAGTGCACACACTGTCACCTGCTTGAACAGAGGGCAGGACATAGTATAGAGGACATAGCAACCCCAGTACATAAGTTAATTGCAGTGCACACACTGTCACCTACTTGAACAGAGGACAGGACATAGTACAGAGGACATAGCAGTCCCTGTACATAAGTTATTTGCAGTGCACAGACTGTCACCTACTTGAACAGAGAGCAGGACATAGTACAGAGGACATAGTCACCCCTGTACATAAGTTATTTGTAGTGCACACACTATCACCTACTTGAACAAAGGGCAGGACATAGTACGGAGGAAACTTGAAATAAAAAACAAGTACCGAACCAACACGGCTAGGCAAATCTCTATTTATTGAACATAAAAAAAAGTGATAAAAGTGAGCGCTTTCACAATAACACTATCACTTCTTCAGACTAATAAACAAGTAGAAAGACATGAGTTTAAAACAAAGGCAAGACCAATCAGCTATCGTATGCATATCTGATAAATTAACTAAAAGGTACACACACACAAGCAATGCAGCAGTTGTTATAAATACAAGGAAAACAGTTCAAATAAAATATTAATTTAAAATCTTCATTTAAAAATAACATTAATGTTTAAGTGGGTGTGCTTTCAAGAATGGTTTAAAGCTAGAGATGCCATTTAAACCAGGGAGTTTCTCTGCATTCAAGAGCAAGATCCGTTTCTGTTCAGCCCTTTCTGTTTTATTAGATGTATCACCCCCTCTAATACTAATGTCCAAAACGTGAAGTACAAAGAACTTAAAAGGATGTTCTGAGCCATGTAAACCAATGTGCTAGGCATTTGTATCTTTCTGGTTCCTAATATCTCTATAGTGTTCAAGAATCCTGTCCTTCAGTGGTCTGTTAGTTTTTCCTATATAGAAGGCATGAAAGACCTGGCAGCTTGCAAAATAATCAATATTTGGAGTTCTGCAGTCAGCATAAACATCAAGTTCGATTTTAAAATTAACATGAGGATGTATGTAGGGTGAGCTCGTAAGTATATACTTAAAGGCTGAACAAGCTCTACAGGAAAAAGTCCCATACATAAAGCTGCCCTTTTAGAACATTCCAGGTAACGTGCTTGGGATGCATGCTATTTTTGTGCATGAAGTTGCTCTTCCTAGTGGGTTTCTTGTAGACACTAGTATACATATTATTAAGGTATCCTTTATTGATCTTAACATCTAACTCCACTTCTATAGCAGAATATTTACAGGTACATTTTAAGGGACCAGTAGTACCATGCAAGTAGTTGATAAACTCATTCAACAGTTCTGATAAGCCGAGCCAAAGCAAAAACATATCATCCACAAAACGTACATACCAGGCATTGTTATGCAACAGACAGTATTTCTCCCATTGCACTAATGCAAGGTTGGCGTAGCTATTGGCACAGGCAGATTTATAGAATAACGAGAGTGCACAATGATAGCACTCAGTTGGGTTTAGCATTTGACTCTCTCAAGCGTGACATTTTAGACAGAGGCTACAAAGAGGCAGAGATCGACTCTCAAATTAATGCTGCACTGGAAGAAAGGGAAGGGAAATGTAGAGCCTATTTTGGCAACCATACTTCACCTGATGCTCAACAAGCAGCGTTAGCTGTGAGAGATACTTTTAGAGTCTCTCTACCTTACTGTAGTGACATCAATAAATATTGTGAGGTCATTAAGCAGAATCGGAATATCCTACACACAATAGATGAATTGAAAGGGAGTATAGACAGCACACCACATTTTGCATTAAAAAATAATAAGTCCTTGAAGAAACATTTGTGCTATAAATCACAACTCTGTATCAAAGGGCCTCAGTCTACCAGGTATGGGACTTTTTCCTGTAGATCTTGTTCAGCCTGTAAGTATATACTTATGGGCTCAACCTACATACATCCTCATGTTAATTTTAAAATCAAACTTGATGTTTATGCTGACTGCAGAACTCCAAATATTGTTTATTTTGCAAGCTGCCGGGTCTTTTATGCCTTCTATATAGGCAAAACTAACAGACCACTGAAGGAAAGGATTCTCGAACACTATAGGGATATTAGGAACCAGAAAGATACAAATGCCTAGCACAACACATTGGTTTACATGGCTCAAAACATACTTTTAAGTTCTTTGTACTTCAGGTTTTGGACATTAGTATTAGAGAGGGTGATATATCTAATAAAACAGAAAGGACTGAACAGAAATGGATCTTGCTCTTGAATGCAGAGAAACTCCCTGGTTTAAATGACATCTCTAGATTTAAACCATTCTTGAAAGCATGCCCACTTAAACATTAATGTCATTTTTAAATGAAGATTTAAAACTAAGATTTTATTTGTACTGTTTCCCTTGTATTTATAACAATCGTTGCATCGCTTGTGTGTGTACCTTTTAGTTAATTTATCAGATTTGCATATGATAGCTGATTGGTCTTACCTTATTTTTAAACTCATGTCTTTCTACTTGTTTATTAGTCTGAAGAAGCAATAGTGTTATTGTGAAAGCACTCAATTTTATCACTTTTTTTATGTTCAATAAATAGAGTTTTTGCCTAGCCGTGTTGGTTTGGTACTTGTGTTTTACTTTGTTTACACAGTTTTCTTGTACTACATCTTTCACCTGTTCCTGTGTATTTTTACTTTTTGTGGACACATAGTACAGAGGACATGGAGACCCATGTAGGTCAGTTATCTGATGTGCACACACCTTGACCTACTAGAACAGAGGGCAGGATGTAGTACAGAGGACATAGCATCACCTGTACATAAGTTATTTGATTGCCCACACTGTGAAGTACTTGAATAGAAGGATGGCCATAGTATGAAGGACATATTGACCCTGTACATAAGTTATTTATAATGCACACACTGTCACCTACTAGTACAGAGGGCAAGGCATAGTACAGAGGACTTAGTGACCACTGTACATAAATTATTTGCAGTGCACACACTGTGACCTTCTTCAACAAAGGGCAAGGCATAGTACAGAGGACATAGTGACTGCTGTACATAAGTTATTTATAGTGCTCACACTGTGACCTACATGAGCAGGAGGCAGGATGTAGTACAGAGAAGATAGCATCCCCTGCACATAAGTTATGTCTAGTGCACACAACATGACCTCCTTGAACCAAGGACAGGACATAGTACAGAGGACATAGTGACACTTGTACATAAGTTATTTGAGTGCACACACTGTGGCGTACTTGTACAGAGAGGGGGACATAGAACAGAGGACAAAGCAACCCCTGTACATAAGTTATTTGCAGTGCATGCACTGTCACCTACTTGAGCAGAGGGCGTGTCATAGTACAGAGGCTATGTGACCCCTGTACATGAGTTATTTGATGTACTTGAACAGAGGCAGAACATAGTACAGATGACATAGCAATCAGTGTAGATAAGTTATTTCTAGTACACTCACTGTCACCTACTAGTACACAGGGCAGGACATAGTACAGAGGACATAGCAACCCCTGTACATATGTAATTTGCAGTGCACACACTGTGAACTACTTGAACAGAGGGCAGGACATAGAACAGAGGACATAGCAACTTGGTACATAAGTTATTTGTAGTGCACACATGTGACTACTTCAAGAGAGGGCAGGACATAGTACAGAAGACATAGTAACCTGGTACATAAGTTATTTGTAGTGCACACACTGTGAGCTATTTCAAGAGAGGGCAGGGCATAGCAACCAATGTACATCAGTTCATTTTAGTGCACACACTTTGACCCACTTGAACAGAGGGAAGAACATAGTACTGAGGACATATCGACTCCTGTACATAAGTTATTTCTAGTGCGCACACTGTGACCTACTTGAAGAGGGGGCAGGACGTAGTACAGAGGAAATAGTCACCCCTGTAAATAAGTTAACTGCAGTGCACACACTGTGACCCACTAATACAGAGCACAGGACATAGTGCAGTGGACATAATACCACTGTACATACATTATTTGTAGTGCACACACTGTGACGTACCTGAACAGAAGGCAGGACATAGTACAGAGGACATAGCAACCCCTGTGCATAAGTTATTTGTAGTGCAAACACTATCACCTACTTGAACAGTGGGGTGGACGTAGTACGGATGACATAGAGACCGCTGGGCATAAGTAATTTCTAGTTCGCACACTGTGACCTACTTGAACAGATGGCAGGACATATTACAAAGGACATAATGACCCCTGTAAATAAGTTATTTGTAGTGTACATACTGTCACCTACTTGAACAGAGGGTAGGACATAGTGACCCTTGAAGAAAAGTTATTGGCAGTGCACACACTGTGACCTACTTGAACAGAGGGCAGGACATAGTACAGAGGACATAGCAGCCACTGTACATAAGTTATTTGCAGTGCACACACCATTACCTACTTGAACAGAGGACAGGACATAGTACAGAGGACATAGTGACCCCTGTACATAAGTTATTTATAGTGCACACATTGTGACCTACTTGAACAAAGGGCAGGACATAGTACAGAGGACACAGTGACAGCTGTACATAAGTAATATCTAGAGCACAGACTGTGATCTACTTGAACAGAGGAAAGGACATAGCACAGAGTACATAGCAAACTCTGTACATAATTTATTTGAGTGCACACCCTGTGACATACTTGAACAGAGAGCATGACATAGTACAGAGGACACAGTGACCTCTGTACATAAGTTATTTCTAGTGCAAGCACTGTGACCTACTAGTTCAGAGGGCAGGACATAGTACAAAGGACAGAGAGACAGCTGTACATAAGTTATGTCTAGTGCACACACTGTCACATACTTGAACAGAGGGCAGGACATAGCACAGAACTCATAGCGACCCCTGTGCATAAGTTATTTGAGTGCACACATTGTGAAGTACTTGAATTGAAGGCCGGACATAGTACAGAGGCCATAGTCACCCTGTACATAAGTTATTACTTGTGTGCACACTGTCATCTACTAGTACAGAGTGCAGGACAGAGTACAGAGGACATAGCAGCTGCTGTACATAAGTTATATGTAGTGCACACACTGTGACCTACTTAAACAAAGGGTAGGAAATATTACAAAGGACATAGCAACTGTTATACATGTTATTTCTAGTGCACACACTGAGATCTACATAAACAGAAGGTGGGACATAGTATGGCGGACATAGCAACCCCTGTACTTAAGTTATGTCTAGTGCAAACACTGTGACCTACTTGAAGAGAGAGCAAGATGTAGTACAGAGGACAAGCAACCCCTGTACATATGTTACCTGTGTGCACACACTGTGACGCACTTGAACAGAGGACAAGACATAGTACAGAGGATGGTTACCTATTACAACCGCGAAACCGCAATTGAGCGAATACGGAATTGTCGACACATTGAATGAATTGCGAATACTCAGAATGTCCTTAAGCGCAAAATTTGAAATATCGAATCGTCATAGTTGGCCCTTCTCAGTATAGCTCCTTAAGGTAAGTGTGCAATAGTTACGGGCCTTATGCTTAGGGTGCGGGTTAAAGTAAGTGCATACATAGTAATATATGTGAGCTTTAGTTTAGGGTTAGAAGTAGGGTTTTGTTAAGTGTATGTATGTGGATTATTTATTTTGTTTGGGTAGGTAGCATGTAGCGGGCGGTGGGGTTGGCCAACTATGCCGATTTGACATTTTGACATTTTGAATTTTGCGGTTCAGGCTGCTCGGTGTTTTCGTGGTTCGCTTAGTATGTGTCGACGTTTCCGTATTCACATATGTGAGGTTTTGTGGTTATAATATAGACCCCGGAGGACATAGCAACCCCTGTGCATAACTTATTTGAGTGCACATATTGTGATGTACTTGAACAGAGGCAGAACATAGTACAGAGGACATAGCAACTGCTATACATAAGTTATTTATAGTGTAAACACTGTGACCTACTTG
This sequence comes from Protopterus annectens, assembly GCF_019279795.1. Taxonomy (NCBI): domain Eukaryota; kingdom Metazoa; phylum Chordata; order Ceratodontiformes; family Protopteridae; genus Protopterus; species Protopterus annectens. The sequence continues at coordinate 826,050,428 of NC_056750.1, read as the reverse complement.
AACAGAAGGCAGCACATAGTAGAGGAGACATAGAGAGCCTTTACATAAGTAATTTGTAGTGCACACACTGTGACCTTCTTAAGCAGAGGACACAGCTACCGCTGTTCATTAGTTATGTTTAGTGTACCTACCATGACCTACTTGAACCAAGGGCAGGATATAGCACTTTGGACATAGTGACCCCTGTACATAAGTTATTTCCAGTGCACACACTGTCACCTACTAGTACAGAGGGTAGGGCATAATACAGAGGACATAGTGAACCCTACATAAGTTATTTGTAGTGAAGACACCTTGCCCTGCTTGAACAGAGGGCAACACATAGTACAGAGGACACAGTGACCACAGCACATAGGTTTTGTCTAGTGCACACACTGTGACCTACTTGAACAGAAGATAGGACATAGTACAGAGGACATAGCGACCCCTGTACATAAGTTATTTGCAGTGCAGAATGGGGACATACTTGAACAGCTGGCAGGATATAATACAGAAGACATAGCGACCCCTGTACATAAGTTATTTCTAGTGCACAGACTATGACCTTCTTGAAGATAGGGCAGGATATAGTACCAAGGACTTAGTGACTGCTGTTCATATGTTGTTTGTAGTGCACAAACTATGACCTTTTTGAACAGATGGCAGGAGATAATACAGAGGATATAGCTACCACTGTACATAAATTATTTCTAGTGTGCACAGTGTGACCTACTTGAACACAGGCAGGACGTAGTACAGAGGACATAGCGACCATCGTACTTAAGTTATTTCTAGTGTGCAAACTGTGACCTACTTGAACAGAGGGCAGGACATAGTGCAGAGGACATAGTGACCCTTCTACATAAGTTATTTATAGTGCGCAAACTGCGACCTACTTGAACATAGGGCAGGACGTACTAGAGATGGCATTGTGACACCTATACATAAGTTATTTCTAGCACACACACTGTGATCTACTTGAACAGAGGGCAGGACATAGTACAGAGGACATAGCAACTCATGTACATAAGTTATTTCTGGTATAGACACTATGATCTACTTGAACAGAGGGCAGGACATAGTACAGAGGACATAGCAATCATTTTACATAAGCTATTTGTAGTGCACAAACTGTGACCTTCCTGAACAGAGGGCAGGACCTAGTAGAGAGGACATAGCAACCCCTGTACATAACTTATTTGAACTGCAGATTTTTTGACCTACTTGAACAGAGGGCAGGACATAGTACAAATGACATAGCAACTGCTGTACATATGTTATTTCTAGTGCACACACTGTGACCTCCTTGAACAAAGGGCAGGAGATAGTAGAGAGGAGATAGTGATTGCTGATCAAAAGTTATTTCTATTGTACACACTGTGACCTTCTTGAACAGAGGGCAGGAAATAGTACAGAGGAGATAGTGACCACTGTACATAAGTTATTTCTAATGCACACATTGTGACTTACTTGCACAGAGGGCAGGATATAGCACAGAGGAGGAACAGCCTCTATATGTAAGTAATTTCTAGTGTGCACAGTATGGCCCACTTGAGCAGAGGGCAGGAAATAATAAAAAGTACATAGCGACCCTGTACATAAGGTATTTGTAGTACACACACTGTGCCCTAGTTGCACAGAGGGCAGGACGTAGTACAGACAACATAGCGACCACTCTACATAAGTTATTTGTACTGCACACACTGTGGCCTACTTGACCAGAGGGCAGGACATAGTACAAAGGACATGATGACCCCTGTACATAAGTTGTTTGTAGTGCACACACTCAGACCTACTTGAATAGAGGGCAGGACATAGTACAGATGACATAGCAACCCCCAAAAATAAGATTTTCTGCAGTGCACACACTGTGACCTACTTGAACAGAGAGCAGGACACAGTGCAGAGGACATAGCGACCCCTGTACATAAGTTATTTGCAGTGCGCACACTGTAATCTACATTGTCATTGGGCAGCACATAGTACAGAGGACATAGCGACCCCTGCACATAAGTTATTTCTAGCATGCACTGTGACTACTTGAACAGAGGGCAGAACATAGTACAGAGGACATAGCGACCCTGTACATATGTTATTTGTAGTGCACACACCGTGCCCTACTTGAAGAGAGGGGTGGACATAGTACTCCTGTAAATAATTTATTTGTAGTGCACAGAATGAGCCCTAATTGAGCAGAGGGCTGGATATAGCACAGATGACACAGCAACCCCTGTACATAAAATATTTGTAGTGCAGACACTGTGACCTACTTGAATAGAGGGCAGGACACAGTACAGAGGAGATAATGACCCATGTACATAAGTTATTTGTAGCGCAAATACTGTGACCGCCATGAACAAAAGACATGACATAGTACAGAGGACATAGCATCCCCTGCACATACATTATTTATTGTGCACACACTGTGACTTACTTGAAAACAGGGATGGACATAGTACAGAGGACACAGCAATCACTGCTCATAAGTTATTTATAGTGCATACACTGTGAACTATTTGAACAGAGGGCAGGACATAGTAGACAGGACATAATTATACGTGAATATACATTATTTGTAGCACACACACTCTGTCCTACTTGAACAGAGAGCAGTTATTTCTAGTGCACTGACTATGAACTTATTGAAAAGAGGGCAGGATATAGTACCAAAGACGTAGCAACTGCTTTTCATAAGGTGTTTGTAGTGCACACACTGTGACCTGTTTGAACAGAAGGCAGGACATATTACATAGGATATAGCTACCACTGTACACAAGTTATTTCTAGTGTGCACAGTGTGACCTACTTGAACATAGGGCAGGGCGTAGTACAGAGGGCATAGCGACCGCTGTACTTAAGTTATTTCTAGTGCGCAAAATGTGACCTACTTGAACAGAGGGCAGGACATAGTACAGAGGACATAGTGACCCCTGCACATAAGTTATTTCTAGCATGCACTGTGACTACTTGAACAGAGGGCAGGACATAGTACAGAGGACATAGCGATCATTTTACATAAGCTATTTCTAGTGCACAAACTGTGACCTTCCTGAACAGAGGGCAGGATATGTACAGAGGACATAGCGACCCCTGTACATAACTTATTTGAACTGCAGATTTTGTGACCTACTTGAACAGAGGGCTTGACATAGTGCAGAAGACATAGCAATCCCCTGCACATAAGTTAATTGTAGTACACACACTGTGCCCTACTTGAAAAGAGGGAAGGACATAGTGCAGAGGTTATAGCGAGCCTTGTAAGTCAATTATTTGTAGTGCACACATGACCCCTATGTGAAGAGAGGGCAGGATATAGCACAGATGACATAGTGATCCCTGTACATAAGGTATCTGTAGTGCAGACACTGTGACCTACTTGAACAGAGGGCAGGACACAGTGCAGAGGACATAATGACCCTTGTATATATGTTATTTGTAGCGCAACTAATGTCACCTCCTTGAACAAAAGGCATGACATAGTACAGAGTACATAGCAACCCCTGTTCATACTTTATATGTAGCGCACACACTGTGAACTACTTGAACAGAGGGCAGGACATAGTACACAGGACATAGTGACACGTGTATATACATTATTTGTAGCTCACACACTGTGACCTACTTGAACAGAGAGCAAAACATAGTAGAGAGGACATAGTGACCCCTGTACATAAAGTAATTTAGTGTACTCACTGTGACCTACTTGAAGAGAGATATATCACAGTTGGCACAGTGACCCCTGTACATAAGGTATTTGTAGTGCACACACTGTGACCTACTTGAAGAGAGGGCAGAACAAAGTCCAGATAACACAGTGACCCCTGTACCCAAGTTGTTTGTAGTGTGGACATGATGATCTACTTGAACAGAGGGCAGGACATAATACAGAGGACACAGCGACCCCTGTACACAAGTTATTTCTAGTGCACAGACTAGGACCTTCTTGAAGAGAGGCCAGGATATAGTTGTTTGTAGTGCACGCACTGTGACCTATTTGAACAGAGGGCAGGACATATTACAAAGAATATAGCTACCACTGTACTGAAGTTATTTCTAGTGTGCAAACTGTGACCTACTTGAACATAGGGCAGGACGTAGTACAGAGGACATGGCGACCCTTGTACATAGGTTATTTCAAGCGCACACTCTGTGCCCTACTTGAACAGAGGGCAGGACATAATACAGAGGACATAGCGACCCCTGTACATAAGTTATTTGAAGTGCAGATATTGTGACCTACTTGAACAGAGGGCAGGACATAGTGCAGAAAACATAGCAATCCCCTGCACATAAGTTATTTGTAGTGCACACACTGTGACTTACATGAAAAGAGAGCAGTACACAGTACACAGGACTTAGCCACCCCTGTACATAAATTATTTCTAGTGGACACACTATGAACTACTTGAACAGAGGCAGTGGATAATACAGAAGATATATAGACCCCTGTATATATGTTATTTGTAGTGCACACACTGTGACCTACTTGAACAGAGGGCAGGACATAGTACACAGGACATAGCGACATATGTACATACATTATTTGTAGCACACACATTGTGACCTACTTGAACAGAGAGCGGAACATAGTAGAGAGAACATAGCAACTCCTGAACATAAATAATTATAGTGCACTCACTGTGACCTACTTGAAGAGAGGTCAGAACAAAGTACAGAGAACATAGCGACCCTTGTACATAAGTTATTTGTAGTGCAGACATTGTGACCTTCTTGAACAGAGGTCAGGGCATAGTACAGAGGAGACAGTGACCCCTGTACAAAAGTTATTTGTAGTGCAGAATAATGACGTACTTGAACAGCTGGCAGGACATAATACAGAGGACATAGCGACCCCTGTACATAAGTTATTTCTAGTGCACAGACTATGAGCTTCTTGAAGAGAAGGCAGGATATAGTACCAAGGACTTTGTGACTGCTGTTCATAGGTTGTTTGTAGTGCACACACTGTGACCTGTTTGAATAGAGGGCAGGACATAGTATAAAGGACATAGTGACCCCTGTAAATAAGTTATTTGTAGTGCACATATTGTGACCTACTTGAACTGAGGGCAGAATATAGTACAGATGACATAGTGACCCATTTGCATAAGTTATTTGTAGAGCACACACTGAGACCTAATTGAACATTGTGGAGGACAGAGTACAGAGGACATAGCGATCGCTGTACATAAGTTATTTGTAATGCACACACTGTGACATACTTGGATAGAGGGAACGACATAGTACAGAGGACATAGTGACCCCTATGCAATAGTTATTTGTAGTGCACACACTGTGACCTACTTGCACAGAAGTCAGGACATAGTACAGATGACATAGCAACCCCTGTACATAAGTTATTTCTGGTGCAAATACTGTAACCTACTTAAACAGAGGGTAGGAGAATGTACAGAGGACACAGTGACCCCTGCACATAAGTTATTTTTAGTTCACAAACTGTGACCTACTTGAACAGTGGGGAGGACATAGTACAGAGGATATAGTGAATCCTGTTCATAAGTTATTTGTAGTGCACACACCGTGAGCTTTTTGAAAAGTGGGCAGGGCATAGTACAGGGAACATAGCAGGCCATTTACATATGTTATTTCTAGCACAGACACAGTGACCTAATTTAACAGAGAGCTGGGCATGGTAGAGAGGACATAATGACCCATGTGCATAAGTTATTTGTAGTGCACACACTGTGACCTACTTGAACAGAGGGCAGGACGCAGTAGACAGGACATAGCACATAGCGGAGCCTGTACATACATTATTTCTAGTACACACAGTGTGACCTACTTAAAACAGAGTGCAGGACATAGTACAGAGGACATAGTGACCCCTGTGCATAAGTTATTTCTAGTGCACACACTGTGACCTACTAGTACAGAGGGCAGGACATAGTACAGAGGACATAGCAAACCCTGTACATAAGTTATTTGTAGTGCACACACTGTGACCTACTTTAACAGAGGCAGGACGTAGTACACAGGACATAGTGACCCCTGTACATAAGTTATTTCTAGTGTGCACATTGTGACCTACTTGATCAGAGGGTAGGATATAGTACAGAGTATATAGCGAACCCTGTACATAAGTTATTTGTAGTGCACATACTGTGACTTACTTGAACAGAAGGCAGCACATAGTACAGAGGACATAGCGACTCCTGCATATAAAATATTTATAGCATGTACTGTAACCTACTTGAACAGGGGGCAGAACATAGTGCAGAGGACATAGTGATCCCTGTACATAAGTTATTTGTAGTACACATACTGTGCCCTACTTGAAGAAAGGGGAGGACATAGTACAGAGGACATAGCAACCACTGTACATAAGTTAGTTCTAGTGCACACACACTGTGACCTCCTTGAACAAAGGACAGGAGATAGTACAGAGGAGATTGTGACCACTGGTCATACGTTATTTCTATTGCACACACTGTGACCTTCTTGAACAGAGGGCAGGAAATAGTACAGAGGAGATACCGACCACTGTACATAAGTTATTTCTAGTGCACACATTGTGACTTACTCGAACAGAGGGCAGGACATAGTACAGAGGAGATAGCAACCTCTGTATGTAAGCGATTTCTAGTGCAAACAGTATGGCCCTCTTGAGCAAAGGGCAGGAAATAATATAGAGGACATAGCAACCCTGTACTTAAGGCATCTGTAGTACACACACTGTGCCCTAGTTGCACAGAGGGCAGGATGTAGTACAGAGGACATAGCAATCCATCTACATGTTATTTGTACTACACACAATGTGCCTTACTTGAACAGAGGGCAGGACATAACGACCCCTGAAAATAAGATTTTTTGCAGTACACACACTGTGTCCTACTTGAACAGAGTGCAGGACATAGTATAGAGGACATAGTGATCCTTGTAAATAAGTTATTTGTTGTGCACACACTGTGACCTACATGAACAGAGGGCAGAGACATAGTACAGAGGACAGGAACTCCTGTACATAAGTTATTTGTAGCGCACATGCTGTGGCTGCCTTGAACAAAAGGTATGACATAGTATAGAGGACATAGCAACCCCTGTAGATACGTTATTTGTAGCGCACACACTGTGATCTGTTTGAACAAAGGGTAGGGCATATTACAGAGGATAAAGCTACCACTGTACCTAGGTTATTTCTAGTGTGCACAGTGTGACCTACTTGAACATAGGGCAGGACATAGTACAGAGGACATAACGACCACTCTACTTAAGTTATTTCTAGTGCGCAAACTTTGACCTACTTGAACAGAGGGAAGGACATAGTACAGAGGACATAGTGACCCTTCTACATAAGTTATTTTACTGCACACACTGTGCCCTACTTTAACAGAAGGCAGAACATAGTACAGAGGACATAGTGTCCCCTGTATATAAGTTATTTCTAGTGTGCAAACTGTGACCGACTTGAACAAAGGGTAGGACATAGTACAGAGGATATAGCGACCCCTGTACATCAATTATTTCTTGTGCACTAACTGTGACCTACTTGAACAGAGGACAGGACATAGTACACAAGACATAGCAACCCTGGTATATACATTAGTTGTAGCACATACTATGACCTACTTGAACAGAGGCATGACATAGTACAGTGGACATAGCAACCCCTGTACATACATTATTTGTAACGCACACACTGTGAACTACTTGAACAGAGGGCAGGACATAGTACACAGGACATAGTGACATGTGTACATACATTATTTGTAGCACACACACCGTGACCTACTTGAACAGAGAGCAAAACATAGTAGAGAGGACAAAGTGACCCCTGTACATAAAGTAATTTAGTGTACTCACTGTGACCTACTTAAAGAGAGGGCAGAACAAAGTCCAGAGAACATAGCGACTCCTGTACCTAAGTTATTTGTAGTGCAGACATGGTGACCTACATGAACAGATGGCAGGACATAATGCATATGACATAGCGTCCCCTGTACATAAGTTATTTCTAGTGCACAGACGATGACCTTCTTGAAGAAAGGGCAGGATATAGTACCAAGGACTTAGCAACTGCTGTTTAGAAGTTGTTTGTAGTGCACACATTGTGACCTGTTTGAACAGAGAGTAGGACATATTACAGAGAATATAGCTACCACTGTACAGAAGTTATTTCTAGTGCGCAAACTGTGACCTACATGAACATAGGGCAGGACGTAGTACAGAAGACATTGCGACTGTTGCACATAAGTTATTTGAAGTGCAGATATTGTGACCTACTTGAACAGAGGGCATGACATGGTGCAGAAAACATAGCAATCCCCTTCACATAAGTTATTTGTAGTGCACACACTGTGACTTACTTGAACAGAGGGCAGTACATAGTACACAGGACATAGCCACCCCTGTACATAAATTATTTCTAGTGGACACACTGTGAACTACTTGAACAGAGGCAGTGGATAATACAGGACATAGCGACACGTGTGCATACATTATTTGTAGCACACACGCTGTGACCTACTTGAACAGAGAGGAGAACACAGTAGAGAGGATCTAGTGACCCCTGTACATAAATAATTGCAGTGCACTCACTGTGACCTACTTGAAGAAAAAGCAGGACAAAGTACAGAGAACATAACGACCCCTGTAAATAAGTTATTTGTAGTGCAGGCATGGTGACCTACTTGAACAGAGGGCAGGGCATAGTACATTGGAGATAGTGACCACTGTACATAAGTTATTTGCAGTGCAGAATAATGATGTACTTGAACAGCTTGCATAGCATAATACAGAGGACAGAGCGACCCCTGCACATAAGTTATTTCTAGTGCACAAGAGGGCAGGATATAGTACCAATGACTTAATGACTGCTGTTCATAAGTTGTTTGTAGTACACACACTGTGACCTGTGTGAACAGAGGCAGGACATAGTATAGAGGACATAGTGACCCCTGTAAATAAGTTATTTGTAGTGCACATATTGTGACCTACTTGAACCGAGGGCAGTATATAGTACAGATGACATAGTGACCCATTTGCATAAGTTATTTGTAGTGCACACACTGTGACCTATTTTAACAGTGGTAGGACATAGTACTGAGTGTATAGCGACCTTAGTACATACACTATTTATAGTGCACACAGCGTGACCAACTTGTACAGAAGGCAGGACATAGTAAAGAGGACATAGCAATCCCTGTACATAAGTTATTTCTAGTCCACAGACTGTGACCTACTTGAACAGAGGGGCAGAGCATAATACAGAAGACATAGCGACCCCTGTACAGAAGTTATTTCTAGTGCACACACTGTGACCTACTTGAACAGAGGTCAAGACATAGTACAGAGGACATAGCAACCACTGTACATAAGTTATTTCTAGTGCACACATTGTGACCTCCTTGAACAAAGGGCAGTAAATAGTAGAGAGGAGATAATGACCACTGTACATAAGTTATTTCTAGTGCACACATTGTGACTTACTTGCACAGAGGGCAGGACATAGTACAGAGGAGATATCAACCTCTGTATGTAAGTTATTTCTAGTGCACAAAGTATGGTCCACTTGAGCAGAGGGCAGGAAATAATATAAAGACCCTGTACATAAGGTATTTGTAGTGCACACACTGTGCCCTAGTTGCAAAGAGGGCAGAATGTAGTACGGATGACATAGCGACCCCTCTACATAAGTAATTTGTACTGCAAACACTGTGACCTACTTGCACAGAGGGCAGGACATAATACAGAGGAGATAGCAACCTCTGTATGTAAGTTATTTCTAGTGCACACAGTATGGCCCACTTGAGCAGAGAGCAGGAAATAATATAAATGACATAGCGACCCTGTACATAAGTTGTTTGCAGTGCACACACTGAGACATATTTGAATAGAGGGCAGGACATAGTACATAGGACATAGCGACCCCCAAAAATAAGATTTTTTGCAGTGCACACACTGTGACCTACTTGAACAGAGGGCAGGACATAGTAAGAGGACATAGTGACTCTTGTAAATAAGTTATTTGTAGTGCACACACTGTGACCTACATGAGCACAGAACAGGGACACAGTACAGAGGACAGCAACCCCTGTACATAAGTTATTTGTAGTGCACATACTGTGACTTACTTGAACAGAAGGCAGCACATAGTACAGAGGACATAGCCACTCCTACACATAAATTATTTCTACCATGTACTGTGACCTACTTGAACAGAGGGCAGAACATAGTACAGAGGACATAGCGCCCCCTGTACATAAGTTATTTGCAGTACACACATTGTGCCCTACTTGAAGAGAGGGGAGGACATAGTACAGAGTACATAGCATCCGCTGTACATAAGTTAGTTCTAGTGGACACATTGTGACCTCCTTGAAAAAAGGGCAGGAGATAGTACAGAGGAGATTGTGACCACTGGTCATGCACTATTTCTATTGCACACACTGTGACCTTCTTGAACAGAGGGCAGGAAATAGTACAGAGGACATAGTGACCACTGTACTTAAGTTATTTCTAGTGCACTCAATGTGACCTACTCGGGCAGATGGCAGGATATAGTACAAAGGACATAGTGACCCCTGTACATAAGTTATTTGTAGTGCACACACTGTCAACTACTTGAACAGTGGGCAGGACATAGTACAGAGGACATAGTGACCCTTCCACATATGTTAGTTCTAGTGTGCAAACTGTAACCTACTTGAACATAGGGCAGGACATAGTACAGATGACATTGAGACCCCTGTACATAAGTTATTTGTAGTGCACACACTGTGACCTACTTGAACAGAGGGCAGGACATAGTACAGAAGACATAGTGGCCGCTGTACATAAGTTAATTCTAGTGCACACACTGTGACTTACTTGAACAGAGTGCAGTGCATAATACAGAAGACATAGAGACCCTGTATATGTTATTTGTAGTGCACACACTGTGACCTACTTGAGCAGAGGGCAGGACATAGTACAGAGAACATAGCAACCCCTGTACATACGGACATAGATCAGAGAACATAGCAACCCCTATACATACGTTATTTTTAGGGCACACACAGTGACCTACTTCAGCAGAGGGCAGGACATAGTAGAGAGAACATAGTGACCCCTGTACATAAAGTAATTGTAGAGCACACACTGTGACCTACTTGAAGAAAGGGCAGGGCAAATTACAGAGAACATAGCAACCCCTGTACAAAAGTTATTTGTAGTGCACACACTGTCACCTACTTGAACAGAAGGCAGGACATAGTACAGAGAACATAGTGACCCCTGTACATAAGTTATTTGCAGTGCACACACTGTGACCTACTTGAACAGAGGGCAGGACATAGTACAGTGGACATAGTGAGACTTGTAAATAAGTTATTTGTCTTACAGATATTGTGACCTACTTGACCAGAGAGCAGGACATAGTACAGAGGAGATAGTGACCCCTGTACATAAGTTATTTGTAGTGCACACACTGTGACCTACTTGAACAGAGGACAGGACATAGTACAAGGACATAGTGAACGCTGTACATAAGTTATTTCTAGTCACACACTGTGACCTACTTGAACAGAGGGCAGGACATAGTACAGAAGACATAGTGACCCCTGTACATAAGTTATTTCTAGTGCAAATACTGTGACCTATTTGAACGGAGGGAGGACATAGTACAGAGGATATAGCGACTCTAGTACATGCATTATTTGTAGTGCACGTAGTGTGACCTACTTGAACAGATGGCAGAGCATAATACAGAGGACATAGTGACCCCTGTACAGAAGTTATTTCTAGTGCACACACTGTGCCCTACTTGAATAGAGGGCAGGACATAGTACAGAGGACATAGCAACTGCTTTACATAAGTTTGTTCTAGTGCACACACTGTGACCTCCTTGAACAAAGGGCAGGAGATAGTACAGAGGAGATTGTGACCATTGGTTATAAGTTATTTCTATTGCACTCAGTGTCACCTATTTGAACAGAGGGCAGGAAATAATACAGAGGAGACAGGGACCACTCTATATAAGTTATTTCTAGTGCACACATTGTGAATTACTTGAACAGAGAGCAGGACATGGTACAGAGGGATAGCAACCTCTGTATGTAAGTTATTTCTAGTGCACACAATATGGCCCACTTGATCAAAGGGTAGGAAATAATATAGAGGATATAGCGACCCTTTACTTAAGGTATTTGCAGTACACACACTGTGCCCTAGTTGCACAGAGGACAGGACATAGTACAAAGGACATGGTGACCAACTGTACATAAGTTGTTTGTAGTGCACACACTCAGACCTACTTGAACAGGGGGCAGGACATAGTACATAGGACATAGTGAGCCCCGAAAATAAGATTTTTTGCAGTGCACACACTGTGACCTATGTGAATGAAGGGCAGATACAGAGTACAGAGGGCAACTACCACTGTACAGAAGTTATTTGTAGTGCACATATTGCGACTTACTAGATGAGAGGGCAGGACACAGTACAGAGGACTTAGTGACCCCTGTACCTAAGTTAATTCAAGTGCACACACTGTAACTTATGTTAGCATGGGGCACATAGTATAGAGGACATAGCAACCCCTACACATAAATTATTTCTAGCACACACTGTGACCTACTTAAACAGAGGAAAGAACACAGTACAGAGGACATAACAACCCCTGTGCGTAAGTTATTTGTAGTGTACAAACTATGTCCTACTTGAGGAGAGGGGCGGATATAGTACAGAGGACATAGCGACCCCTGTAAATAAGTTATTTGCAATGCACGCACTGAGCCCTACTTGAAGAGAGGGCAGGATATAGTACAGAGGACACAGCGACCCTTGTACATAAGCTATTTGTAGTGCAGACACTGTGACCTACTTGAACAGAGGGCAGGACACAGTACAAAGGATATAGTGACCCCTGTACATAAGTTATTTGTAGCACACATACTGTGACCTCCTTGAACAAAAGGTATGACATAGTACAGAGGACATAGCAGCCCCTGTACCTAAGTTATTTGTATCACACACACTGTGACCTACTTGAACAGAGGGCAGGACATAGTACACAGGACATAGTGACATGTGTACATATGTTATTTGTAGCTCACACACTGTGACCTGTTTGAACAGAGGGCAGGATACATTACAGAGGATAAAGCTACCAATGTACCTAAGTTATTTCTAGTGTGCACAGTGTGACCTACTTTAACATAGGGCAGGATGTAGTACAGAGGTCATAGCGACAGCTCTACTTAAATTATTTCTAGTGCGCAAACTGTGACCTACTTGAACAGAGGGAAGGACATAGTACAGAGGACATAGTGACCCTTCTACATAAGTTATTTTACTGCACACACTGTGCCATACTTGAACAGAGGGTAGGACATAGTACAGAGGACATAGCGTCTCCTGTACATAAGTTATTTCTAGTGTGCAAACTGTGACCTACTTGAACAAAGGGTAGGACATAGTACAGAGGATATAGTGATCGTTGTGCCTAAGTTATTTCTAGTGCACTAACTGTGACCTACTTGAACAGAGGGTAGGACATAGTATAGAAGACATAGCAATGCCTGTAGATAAGTTATTTTTAGTGCGCAAACTGTGAGCTACTTGAGCAGAGGGCAGGACATAGTACACAGGACATAGCAGCCCTTGTATATATGTTAGTTGTAGTGCACACAGTGTGACCTACTTGAACAGTGGGGAGGAGATAGTACAGAAGACATAGAGACCCATGTGCATAAGTTATTTGTAGTGTGCACACTGTGGACTACTTGAACAAAGGCAGGGTACAGTACAGGGGACACAGCATCCAGTACACAATACTTATTTCTAGTGTACACACTGTGATCTACTTGAACAGAGGGAAGGCATAATACAGAGAACATAGCAACTCCTGTACATACATTATTTCTAGCACAGACATGGTGACCTACTTGAACAGTGGGCAGAACATAGTACATCAGATGTAACGAGCCCTGTACATAAGTTATTTGTAGTGCACACACTGTGACCTACTTGAACAGAGGGCAGGACATAGTATAGAGGACATAGTGACCCCTGTAAAACGTTATTGAGTGCACACACTGTGACCTATTTGAACTGAGGGCAGGACATAGTACAGAGGATATAGCGACCCCTGTAGATAAGGTATTTGTAGTGCTGACACAGTGACCTACTTGAACGGAGGGCAGGACATAGTACAGAGGACATAGCGACTACTGTACTTAAGTTATTTCTAGTGCACTCACTGTAACCTACTTGGGGAGATGGCAGGATATAGTAGAGAGGACATAGTGACCCCTGTACATAAGTCATTTGTAATGCACACATTGTGACACTGTCAACTACTTGAACAGATGACAGGACATAATACAGAGGACATAGTGCCCCCTGTACATAAGTTATTTGTAGTGCAGAATGGTGCCATACTTGAACAGATGGTGGGACATAATACAGAGGAGATTGAGTCCCCTGCACATAAGTTATTTCTAGTGCACAGACTATGACCTTCTTGAAAAGAGGGTAGGATATAGTACCAAGGACATTGTGACTGGTGTTCATAAGATGTTTGTAGTGGACACATTGTGACATGTCTGAATAGAGGGCAGGACATATTACAGAGGATATAGTTACCACTGTACATAGGTTATTTCTAGTGTGCACAGTGGGACCTACTAGAACATAGGGCAGGACGCAGTGCAGAGGACATAGCGACCGCTGTTCTTAAGTTATTGCAAGTGTGCAAACTGTGGCCTACTTGAACAGAGGGCAGGACATACTACAGAGGACACAGTGACCCTTCCACATAACTTATTTCTAGTGCGCAAACTGTGACCTACTTGAACATAGGGCAGGATGTAGTACAGAGGACATCTACAACCCCTGTACATAAGTTATTTGTAGTGCACACATTGTGATCTACTTGAACAGAGGGCAAGACATAGTTCAGAGGACATAGTCACCCCTGTACATAAGTTATTTCTAGTGCACACATCGTGACCTACTTGAAAAGAGGGCAAGGTATAATACAGAAGACATAGCGACCCTGTAAATAAGTTATTTGTAGTGCACACACTGGGCCCTACTTGAACATAGGGCAGGATATAGTACTGAGAACATAGCAACCCCTGTACATATGGACATAGTACAGAGAACATAGCAACCCCTGTACATACGTTATTTTTAACGGACACATGGTGACCTACTTCAGCAGAGGGCAGGACATAGTAGAGAGGACATAGTGACCCCTGTACCTAAAGTAATTGTAGTGCATACACTGTCACTTACTTGAACAGAAGGCAGGACATAGTACAGAGGACATAGCAACCCTTGTGCATAAGTTATTTGTAGCGCACATACTGTGACCTCCTTGAACAAAAGGTATGACATAGTACAGTGTACATAGCATCCCCTGTACATACGTTATTTGTAGCGCACAGACTGTGACCTACTTGAACAGAGGGCAGGACATAGTACACAGGACATAGTGACACATGTACATACATTATTTGTAGCACACACACTGTGATCTGTTTGAACAGAGAGTACGACATATTACAGAGGATAAAGCTACCACTGTACCTAAGTTATTTCTAGTGTGCACAGTGGGACCTACTTGAACACAGGGCAGGATGTAGTACAGAGGACATAGCGACCGCTCTACTTAAGTTATTTCTAGTGCGCAAACTGTAACCTACTTGAACAGAGGGCAGGACATAGTACAGAGGAAATAGTGTCCTCTGTACATAAGTTATTTCTAGTGTGCAAGCTGTGACCTACTTGAAAAAAGTGTAGGACATATAGGGACACCTGTACATAAATTATTTCTAGTGCACTAACTGTGACCTACTTGAACAGAGGGTAGGACATAGTACAGAGGACATAGCAATGTCTGTACATAAGTTATTTCTAGGGTAGAACGTAGTACAGAGGACATAGCGACCGCTCTACTTAAGTTATTTCTAGTGCGCAAACTGTGACCTACTTAAACAGAGGGAAAGACATAGTACAGAGGACATAGTGACCCTTCTACATAAGTTATTTTACTGCACACACTGTGCCCTACTTGAAGAGAGGGCAGGACATAGTACAGAAGATATAGCGACCCCTGTAGATAAGGTATTTGTAGTGCTGATACTGTGACCTACTTGAACTGAGGGCAGGACATAGTACAGAGGACATAGCGATCGCTGTACTTAAGTTATTTCTAGTGCACTCACTGTAACCTACTTGAGGAGATGGCAGGATATAGTAGAGAGGACATAGTTCCCACTGTACGTAAGGTATTTGTAGTGCAGAATGGTGCCATACTTGAACAGATGGTGGGACATAATACAGAGGACATTGAGACCCCTGTACATAAGTTATTCCTAGTGCACAGACTATGACTTTGTTGAAGAGAGGGTAGGATATAGTACCAAGGACATTGCGACTGGTGTTAATAAGTTGTTTGTAGTGGACACATTGTGACATGTCTGAATAGGGGGCAGGACATATTACAGAGGATATAGTTACCACTGTACATTGGTTATTTCTAGTGTGCACAGTGGGACCTACTTGAACATAGGGCAGGATGTAGTGCAGAGGACATAGCGACCGCTGTTCTTAAGTTATGTCAAGTGTGCAAACTGTGACCTACTTGAACAGAGGGCATGACATACTACAGAGGACACAGTGACCCTTCCACATAACTTATTTCTAGTGCGCAAACTGTGACCTACTTGAACATAGGGCAGGACATAGCACAGAGGACATTTACGACCCCTGTACATAAGTTATTTGTAGTGCACACACTGTGATCTACTTGAACAGAGGGCAGGACATAGTTCAGAGGACATAGTCACCCCTGTACATAAGTTATTTCTAGTGCACACATCGTAACCTACTTGAACAGAGGGCAGGGTATAATACAGTAGACATAGCAACCCTGTATATAAGTTATTTGTAGTACACACACTGTGACCTACTTGAACATAGGGCAGGACATAGTACTAAGAACATAGCAACCCTTGTAGATAGGGACATAGTACAGAGAACATAGCAACCCCTGTACATACGTTATTTTTAGCGGACACATGGTGAACTAATTCAGCAGGGGGTAGGACATAGTAGAGAGGACATAGTGACCCCTGTACATAAAGTAATTGTAGTGCACAAACTGTCACTTACTTGAACAGGGGGCAGGACATAGTACAGAGGACATAGTGACCCTTGTACAAAAGTTATTTGTAGTGCACATACTATGACCTCCTTGAACAAAAGGTATGACATAGTACAGTGGACATAGCATCCCCTGTACATATGTTATTTGTAGTGCACAGACTGTGACCTACTTGAACAGAGGGTAGGACATATTACATAGGATAAAGCTACCACTGTACCTAAGTTATTTCTAGTGTGCACAGTGGGACCTACTTGAACATAGGGCAGGACATAGTACAGAGGACATAGCGACCACTCTACTTAAGTTATTTCTAGTGCGCAAACTGTAACCTACCTGAACAGAGGGCAGGACATAGTACAGAGGAAATAGTGTTCCCTGTACATAAGTTATTTCTAGTGTGCAAGCTGTGACCTACTTGAAAAAAGGGTTGGACATAGTAGAGAGGATATAGCGACCCCTGTACATAAATTATTTCTAGTGCACTAACTGTGACCTACTTGAACAGAGGGTAGGACATAGTACAGAGGACATAGAGACCCTTCTACATATTTTTTACTAGTGCGCAAACTGACCTACTTGAACATAGGGCAGAACGTAGCAGAGAGGACATTGCAACCCCTGTACATAAGTTATTTCTAGTGCACACACTGTGATCTACTTGAACAGAGGGCAGGACATAGTACAGAGGACATAGTGACCCTTGTACATAACTTATTTGAAGTGCAGATTTTGTGACCTACTTGAACAGAGGGCTTGACATAGTGCAGAAGACATAGCAATCCCCTGCACATAAATTATTTGTAGTGTACACACTATGCCCTACTTGAAAAGGGGGAAGACATAGTGACCCTTGTAAGTAAATTATTTGTAGTGCACACATGACCCCTACTTGAATAGAGAGCAGGATATAGCACAGATGACACAGCGACCCCTGTACATAAGGTATTTGTAGTGCAGACACTGTGACCTACTTGAACAGAGGGCAGGACACAGTGCTGAAGACATAATGACCCCTGTACATAAGTTATTTGTAGCGCAAATAATGTGACCTCCTTGAACAAAAGGCATGACATAGTACAGAGGCCATAGCAATATGTTATTTGTAGTGCACACACTGTGAACTACTTGAACAGAGGGCAGGACATAGTACACAGGACACAGTGACACGTGTACATACATTATTTGTAGCACACACACTGTGACCTACTTGAACAGAGAGCAGAACATAGTAGAGAGGACATAGCCACCCCTGTACATGTAGTAATTCAGTGTACTCTGTGAACAACTTAAAGAGAGGGCAGAACAAAGTCCAGAGAACATAGTAACTCCAGTACCTAAGTTATTTGTAGTGCAGACATGGTGACCTACTTAAACAGATGGCAAGACATAATACAGAGGACATAGCGACCCCTGTACATAAGTTATTTCTAGTGCACAGACTATGACCTTCTTGAAGAGAGGGCAGAATATAGTACCAAGGACTTAGCAACTGCTGTTCAGAAGTTGTTTGTAGTGCACACACTATCACCTGTTTGAACAGAGGGCAGGGTATATTACTGAGAATATAACTAACACTGTACAGAAGTTATTTCTAGGGCGCAAACTGTGACCTACTTGAACATATGGCTGGACGTAGTACAGAAGACAATGCGACCCCTGTAAATAAGTTATTTCTAGCGCACACTCAGTGACCTACTTGAACAGAGGGCAGGACATAATACAGAGGACATAGCAACCCCTGTACATAAGTTATTTGAAGTGCAGATATTGTGACCTACTTAAACAGAGGACATGACATAGTGCAGAAAACATAGCAATCCCCTTCACATAAGTTATTTGTAGTGCACACACTGTGACTTACTTGAACAGAGGGCAGTACACAGTACACAGGACATAGCCACCTCTGTACATAAATTATTTCTGGTGGACACACTGTGAACTACTTGAACAGAGGCAGTGGATAATATAAAAGATATATAGACCCCTGTACATAAGTTATTTGTAGTGCACACACATTGACCTACTTGAACAGAGGGCAGGACATAGTACACAGGACATAGCGACATGTGTGCATACATTATTTGTAGCACACACACACTGTGACCTACTTGAACAGAGAGCAGAACATAGTAGAGAGGACATAGCCACCCTGTACATAAATAATTGTAGTGCACTCACTGTGACCTACTTGAAGAGGGGGCAGAACAAAGTACAGAGAACATAGCGGCCCCTGTACATAAGTTGATTATAGTGCAGACATGGTGACCTACTTGAACAGCTGGCAGGATATAAACCAGAAGACATAGTGACTCCTGTACAAACGTTATTTGTAGTGCACACACTGTGACCTACTTGAACAGAAGTCAGGACATAGTACAGATGACATAGCGACCCCTGTACATAAGTTATTTCTGGTACAGATACTGTGACCTACTTGAACAGAGGCTAGGAGATAGTACAGAGGACACAGTGACCCCTGCACATAAGTTATTTCTAGTGCGCAAACTGTGACATACTTGAACAGAGGGCAAGACACAGTATAGAGGACATAGCACATAGCGGAGCCTATACATAAGCTATTTCTAGTGAGCACACTGTGAGCTACTTAAACAGAGTACAGAGGACATAGTGACCCCTGTACATAAGTTATTTTTAGTGCACACACTGTGACCTACTAATACAGAGGGCAGGACATAGTACAGAGGACATAGTGAACCCTGTGCATAAGTTATTTGTACTGCACACACTGTGACCTACTTTAACAGAGGGCAGGACATAGTACAGAGGACATAGTGACCCTTGTACATAAGTTATTTCTATTGTGCACTCTGTGACCTACTTGATCAGAGGGCAGGACATAGTACTGTGTATATAGTGACCCTAGTACATACACTATTTATAGTGCATGCAGTGTGACCAACTTGTACAGAAGGCATGACATGGTAAAGAGGACACAGAAATCCCTGTACATAAATTATTTCTAGTCCACAGACTGTGATGTACTTGAACAGAGGGCAGAGCATAATACAGAAGACATATCGACCCCTGTACAGAAATTATTTCTAGTGCACACACTATGACCTACTTGAACAGAGGGCAAGACATGGTACAGAGGAGATATCAACCTATGTATGTGAGTTATTTCTAGTGCACACATTGTGACTTCCTTGAACACAGAGCAGCAAATAGTACAGAAGAGATAGTGACCACTGTACATAAGTTATTGCTAGTGCACACATTGTGACTTACTTGCACAGAGGGCAGGACATAGTACAGAGGAGATATCAACCTATGTATGTAAGTTATTTCTAGTTCACACAGTATGGCCCACTTGAGCAGAGGGCAGGAAATAATATAAAGGACAAAGTGACCCTGTACATAAGGTATTTGTAGTGCACACACTGTGCCCTAGTTGCACAGAAGGCAGGACATAGTACAGATGACATAGCGACCCCTCTACATAAGTAATTTGTATTGCACACACTGTGACCTACTTGCACAGAGGGCAGGACATAGTACAGAGGAGATAGCAACCTCTGTATGTAAGTTATATTTAGTGCAAACAGTATGGCTCACTTGAGCAGAAGGCAGGAAATAATATAAAGGACATAGCAACCCTGTACATAAGTTGTTTGTAGTGCACACACTGAGACCTACTTCAATAGAGGGCAGGACATAGTACACAGGACATAGCGACCAACAAAAATAAGATTTTTTGCAGTGCACACACTGTGACCTACTTGGGGCAGGTCATTGTAAGAGGAAATAGTGAACCTTGTAAATAAGTTATTTGTAGTGCACACACTGTGATCTACATCAGCAGAGGGCAGGGACACAGTACAAAAGACAGCAACCCCTGTACATAAGTTATTTGTAGTGCACATACTGTGATGTACTTGAACAGAAGGCAGCACATTTTACAGAGGACATAGTGACTCCTGCACATAAATTATTTCTAGCATGTACTGTGACCTACTTGAACAAAGGGCAGAACATAGTACAGAGGACATAGCGACCCACATACATAAGTTATTTGTAGTACACATACTGTGCCCTAATTGAAGAGAGGGGAGGACATAGTACAGAGGACATAGCAACCGCTGTACATAAGTTAGTTCTAGTGCACACACTGTGACCTCCTTGAACAAAGGGCAGGAGATAGTACAGAGGAGATTGTGACCACTGGTCATATGCTATTTCTATTGCACACACTGTGACCTTCTTGGACAGTAGGCAGGAAATAGTACAGAGAAGATTGTGACCACTGGTCATATGCTATTTCTATTGCATACACTGTGACCTTCTTGAACAGAGGGCAGGAAATAATACAGAGGACATAGCAACAACTGTACATAAGTTATTTGTAGTGCACACACTGTGAACTACTAGATCAGAGGGCAGAACACAGAATAGAGGACATAGTGCATAGCGGAGCCTATACATAAGCTATTTCTAGTGTGCACACTGTGACCTACTTAAACAGAGTGCAGGACATAGTACAGAGGACATAGTGACCCCTGTACATAAGTTATTTCTAGTGCACACACTGTGACCTACTAGTACAGAGGGCAGGACATAGTACAGAGGACATAGTGAACCCTGTACATAAATTATTTGTACTGCACACACTGTGACCTTCTTTAACAGAGGGCAGGACATAGTACAGAGGACATAGTGACCCTTGTACATAAGTTATTTCTAAAGTGCACTCTGTGACCTACTTGATCAGAGGGCAGTACATAGTACTGTGTATATAGTGACCCTAGTACATACACTATTTATAGTGCAAACAGTGTGACCAACTTGTACAGAAGGCAGGACATAGAGATCCCTGTACATAAGTTTTTTCTAGTCCACAGATTGTGACATACTTGATCAGAGGGCAGAGCAAAATACAGAAGACATAGCGACCCCTGTACAGAAGTTATTTCTAGTGCACACACTGTGACCTACTTGAATAGATAGCAAGAAATAGTACAGAGGAGATATCATCCTATGTATGTGAGTTATTTCTAGTGCACACATTGTGACCTCCTTGAACAAAGGGCAGTAAATAGTACAGAGGAGATAGTGACCACTGTACATAAGTTATTTCTAGTGCACACAGTATGGCCCACTTGAGCAGAGAGCAGAAAATAATATAAAGGACAAAGCGACCCTGTACATAAGGTATTTGTAGTGCACACACTGTGCCCTAGTTGCACAGAAGGCAGGACATAGTACAGATGACATAGTGATCCCTCTACCTAAGTTATTTGTACTGCACACACTGTGACCTACTTGCACAGAGGGCAGGACATAGTACAGAGGAGATAGCAACCTCTGTATGTAAGTTATTTTTAGTGCAAACAGTATGGCTCACTTGAGCTGAAGGCAGGAAATAATATAAAGGACATAGCAACCCTGTACATAAGTTGTTTGTAGTGCACACACTGAGACCTACTTCAATAGAGGGCAGGACATAGTACACAGGACATAGCGACCAACAAAAATAAGATTTTTTGCAGTTCACACACTGTGACCTACTTGGGGCAGGTCATTGTAAGAGGAAATAGTGAACCTTGTAAATAAGTTATTTGTAGTGCACACACTGTGATCTACATCAGCAGAGGGCAGGGACACAGTACAGAAGACAGCAACCCCTGTACATAACTTATTTGTAGTGCACATACTGTGATGTACTTGAACAGAAGGCAGCACATTTTACAGAGGACATAGTGACTCCTGCACATAAATTATTTCTAGCATGTACTGTGACCTACTTGAACAAAGGGCAGAACATAGTACAGAGGACATAGCGACCCCCATACATAAGTTATTTTTAGTACACACACACTGTGCCCTACTTGAAGAGAGGGGAGGACATAGTACAGAGGACATAGCAACTGCTGTACATAAGTTAGTTCTAGTGCACACACTGTGACCTCCTTGAACAAAGGGCAGGAGATAGTACAGAGGAGATTGTGACCACTGGTCATACGCTATTTCTATTGCACACACTGTGACCTTCTTGGACAGTAGGCAGGAAATAGTACCGAGGGGATTGTGACCACTGGTCATATGCTATTTCTATTGCACACACTGTGACGTTTTTGAACAGAGGGCAGGAAATAGTACAGAGGACATAGCAACAACTGTACATAAGTTATTTGTAGTGCACACACTGTGAACTACTAGATCAGAGGGCAGAACACAGAATAGAGAACATAGTGCATAGCAGAGCCTATACATAAGCTATTTCTAGTGTGCACACTGTGACCTACTTAAACAGAGTGCAGGACATAGTACAGAGGACATAG
This sequence comes from Protopterus annectens, assembly GCF_019279795.1. Lineage (NCBI taxonomy): Eukaryota > Metazoa > Chordata > Ceratodontiformes > Protopteridae > Protopterus > Protopterus annectens. Next base: position 826,027,036 of record NC_056750.1, on the reverse strand, counting down.
TGACCCCTGTACATACGTTATTTCTAGTGCACACACTGCGACCTACTAGAACAGAGGGCAGGACATAGTACAGAGGACATAGTGAGCCCTGTACATAAATTATTTGTACTGCACACACTGTGACCTTCTTTAACAGAGGGCAGGACATAGTACAGGGGACATAGTGACCCTTGTACATAAGTTATTTCTAAAGTGCACTCTGTGACCTACTTGATCAGAGGGCAGTACATAGTACTGTGTATATAGTGACCATAGTACATACACTATTTATAGTGCACACAGTGTGACCAACTTGTACAGAAGGCAGGACATAGTAAAGAGGACATAGAGATCCCTGTACATAAGTTTTTTCTAGTCCACAGACTGTGACATACTTGATCAGAGGGCAGAGCATAATACTGAAGACATAGCGACCCCTGTACAGAAGTTATTTCTAGTGCACACACTGTGACCTACTTGAACAGATAGCAAGAAATAGTACAGAGGAGATATCAAGCTATGTATGTGAGGTATTTCTAGTGCACACATTGTGACCTCCTTGAACAAAGGGCAGTAAATAGCACAGAGGAGATAGTGACCACTGTACATAATTTATCTCTAGAGCACACATTGTGACTTACTGGCACAGAGGGCAGGACATAGTACAGAGGAGATATCAACCTATGTATGTAAGTTATTTCTAGTGCACACAGTATGGCCCACTTGAGCAGAGAGCAGGAAATAATATAAAGGACAAAGCGACCCTGTACATAAGGTATTTGTAGTGCACACACTGTGCCCTAGTTGCACAGAAGGCAGGACATAGTACAGATGACATAGTGACCCCTCTACCTAAGTTATTTGTACTGCACACACTGTGACCTACTTGCACAGAGGGCAGGACATAGTACAGAGGAGATAGCAACCTTTGTATGTAAGTTATTTCTAGTCCACACAGTATGGCCCACTTGAGCAGAAGGCAGGAAATAATATAAAGGACATAGTGACCCTGCACATAAGTTGTTTGTAGTGCACACACTGAGACCTTCCTAAAAAGAGGGCAGGAAATAGTACAGAGGAGGTAGCAACAAATGCACATAAGTTATTTCTAGTGCACACATTGTGACTTACTTGAACAGAGGACAGGACATAGTACAGAGGAGATAGCAACCTCTGTATTTAAGTTATTTCTAGTGCAAACAGTATGGTCCACTTGAGTAAAGGGCAGGAAATGATATAGAGGACGTAACGACCCTGTACATAAGGTATTTATAGTACACACACTGTACCCTAGTTGCATAGAGGGCAGGACATAGTACAGAGGACATAGCGAGACCTCTACATAATTTGTTTGTACTACACACACTTTGCTTACTTGAACAGAGGGCAGGGCATAGTAAAGAGGACACAGAGATCCCTGTACATAAGTTGTTTTCCAGTCCACAGACTGGGATGTACTTGTACAGAGGGCAGAGCATAATACAGAAGACATAGCGACCCCTGTACAGAAGTTATTTCTAGTGCACACACTGTGACCTACTTGAACAGAGGGCAAGACATAGTACAGAGGAGATATCAAGCTATGTATGTGAGTTATTTCTAGTGCACACATTGTGACCTCCTTGAACAAAGGGCAGTAAATAGTACAGAGGAGATAGTGACCACTGTACATAAGTTATTTCTAGTGCACACATTGTGACTTACTTGCACAGAGGGCAGGTTATAGTAAGAGGAACTAGTGAACCTAGTAAATACGTTATTTGTAGTGCACACACTGTGACCTACATGAACAGAGGGCAAGACATAGTACAGAGGAGATATCAACCTATGTATGTAAGTTATTTCTAGTGCACACAGTATGGCCCACTTGAGCAGAGGGCAGGAAATAATATAAAGGACAAAGCAACCCTGTACATAAGGTATTTGTAGTGCACACACTGTGCCCTAGTTGGCCAGAAGGCAGGACGTAGTACAGATGACATAGCGATCCCTCTACATAAGTTATTTGTACTGCACACACTGTGACCTACTTGCACAGAGGGCAGGACATAATACAGAGGAGATAGCAACCTCTGTATGCAAGTTATGTCTAGTGCACACAGTATGGGCCAATTGAGCAGAAGGCAGGAAATAATATAAAGGACATAGCGACCTTGTACATAAGTAGTTTGAAGTGCACAGACAGAGACCTACTTGAATAGAGAGCAGGACATAGTACAGAGGATATAGCGACCCCCCAAAATAAGATTTTTTGCAGTGCACACACTGTAACCTACTTGAACAGAGGGCAGGTCATAGTAAGAGGAACTAGTGAACCTTGTAAATACGTTATTTGTGGTGCACATACTGTGACTTACTTAAACTGAAGGCAGCACATAGTACAGAGGACATAGTGACTCCTGCACATAAATTAATTCTAGCATGTACTGTGACCTACTTGAACAGATGGCAGAACATAGTACAGATGACATAGCAACCCCTGTACATATGTTATTTGTAGTACACACACTGTGCCCTACTTGAAGAGAGGGGAGGACATAGTACAGAGGACATAGCAACTGCTGTACATAAGTTAGTTCTAGTGCACACACTGTGACCTCCTTGAACAAAGGGCAGGAGATAGTACAGAGGAGATTGTGACCACTGGTCTTATGCTATTTCTATTGCACACAGAGGGCAGGAAATAGTACAGAGGCAATGGTGACAACTGTACATAAGTTAATTGTATTGCACACACTGTGAACTACTTGATGAGAGGGCAGGACACAGTATAGAGGATATAGCGCATAGCGGAGCCTATACATAAGCTATTTCTAGTGCTCACACTGTGACCTACTTAAACAGAGTGCAGGACATAGTACAGAGGACATAGTGATCCCTGTACATAAGTTATTTCTAGTGCACACACTGTGACCTACTTTAACAGAGGGCAGGACATAGTACAGAGGACATAGTGAACCCTGTACATAAGTTATTTGTAGTGCACACACTGTGACCTACTTTAACAGAGGGCAGGACATAGTACAGAGGACATTGTGACCCCTGTACATAAGTTATTTCTAGTGCACGCACTGTGACCTACTAGTACAGAGGGCAGGACATAGTGAACCCTGTACATAAGTTATTTGTAGTGCACACACTGTGACCTACTTTAACAGAAGGCAGGACATAGTACAGAGGACATAGTGACTCTTGTACATAAGTTATTTCTAGTGTGCAGTCTGTGATCTACTTGATCAGAGGGCAGGACATAGTACTGTGTATATAGTGACCCTAGTACATACACTATTTATAGTGCACATAGTGTGACTAACTTGTACAGAAGGCAGGACATAGTAAAGAGGACATAGAGATCCCTGTACATAAGTATTTTTTTGTCCACAGACTGTGACGTACTTGAACAGAGGGCAGCGCATAATACAGAAGACATAGCGACCCCTGTACAGAAGTTATTTCTAGTGCACACACTGTGACCTACTTGAACAGAGGGCAAGACATAATACAGAGGAGATATCAACCTATGTATGTGAGTTATTTCTAGTGCACACATTGTGGCCTCCTTGAACAAAGGGCAGTAAATAGTACAGAGGAGATAGTGACCACTGTACATAAGTTATTTCTAGTGCACCCATTGTGACTTACTTGCACAGAGGGCAGGTCATAGTAAGAGGAACTAGTGAACCTTGTAAATACGTTATTTGTAGTGCACACACTGTGACCTACATGAACAGAGGGCAAGACATAGTACAGAGGAGATACCAACCTATGTATGTAAGTAATTCTAGTGCACATAGTATAGGCTACTTGAGCAGAGGGCAGAAAATAATATAAAGGACAAAGCAACCCTGTACATAAGGTATTTGTAGTGCACACACTGTGACCTACTTGTACAGAGGGCAGGACATAGTACACAGGACATAGCGACCAACAAAAATAAGATTTTTGCTGTGCACACACTGTGACCTACTTGAACAGAGGGCAGGTCATTGTAAGAGGAAATAGTGAACCTTGTAAATAAGTTATTTGTAGTGCACACACTGTGACCTACATGAGCAGAGGGCAGGGAAACAGTACAGAGGACAGCCACCCCTGTACATAAGTTATTTGTAGTGCACATACTGTGACTTACTTGAACAGATAGCAGAACATAGTACAGAGGACATAGCAACTCCTGTACATAAGTTATTTGTAGTACACACACTGTGCCCTACTTGAAGAGAGGGGAGGACATAGTACAGAGGACATAGCAACCGCTGTACATAAGTTAGTTCTAGTGCACACACTGTGACCTCCTTGAACAAAGGGCAGGAGATAGTACAGAGGAGATTGTGACCATTGGTCATACGCTATTTCTATTGCACACGCTGTGACCTTCTTAAACAGAGGGCAGGAAATAGTACAGAGGAGGTAGCGACAAATGTACATAAGTTATTTCTAGTGCACACATTGTGACTTACTTGAACAGAGGACAGGATATAGTACAGAGGAGATAGCAACCTCTGTGTGTAAGGTATTTCTAGTGCAAACAGTATGGCCCACATGAGAAAGGGCAGGAAATAATATAGAGGACATAATGACCCTGTACATAAGGTATTTGTAGTACACACACTGTGCCCTAATTACACAGAGGGCAGGATGTAGTACAGAGGACATAGCGAGGCCTCTACATAAGTTATTTGTACTACACACACTGTGCTTACTTGAACAGAGGGCAGGACATAGTAAGGAGAACACAGAGATCCCTGTACATAAGTTTTTTTCTAGTCCACAGACTGGGATGTACTTGAACAGAGGGCAGAGCATAATACAGAAGACATAGCGACCCCTGTACAGAAGTTATTTCTAGTGCACACACTGTGACCTACTTGAACAGAGGGCAAGACATAGTACAGAGGAGATATCATCCTATGTATGTGAGTTATTTCTAGTGCACACATTGTGGCCTCCTTGAACAAAGGGCAGTAAATAGTACAGAGGAGATAGTGACCACTGTACATAAGTTATTTCTAGTGCACACATTGTGACTTACTTGCACAGAGGGCAGGACATAGTACTTTGGAGATATCAGCCTATGTATGTACATTATTTCTAGAGCACACAGTATGGCCCACTTGAGCAGAGGGCAGGAAATAATATACAGGACAAAGCAACCCTGTACATGAGGTATTTGTAGTGCACACACTATGCCCTAGTTGGCCAGAAGGCAGGACGTATTACAGATGACATAATGATCCCTCTACATAAGTTATTTGTACTGCACACACTATGCCCTACTTGCACAGAGGGCAGGACATAGTATAGAGGAGATAGCAACCTCTGTATGCAAGTTATTTCTAGTGCACACAGTATGGGCCAATTGAGCAGAAGGCAGGAAATAATATAAAGGACATAGCGACCTTGTACTTAAGTTGTCTGTAGTGCACAGACAGAGACCTACTTGAATAGAGGGCAGGACATAGTACAGAGGACATAGCAACCCCCAAAAATAAGATTTTTTGCAGTGCACACACTGTGACCTACTTGAACAGAGGGCAGGTCATAGTAAGAGAAACTAGTGAACCTTGTAAATACGTTATTTGTAGTGCACACGCTGTGACCTACATGAGCAGAGGGCATGGACACAGTACAGAGGACAGCGACCCCTGTACATAAGTTATTTGTAGTGCACATACTGTGACTTACTTCAGCTGAAGGCAGCACATAGTACAGAGGACATAGTGACTCCTGCACATAAATTATTTCTAGCATGTACTGTGACTTACTTGAACAGATCGCAGAACATATTACAGAGGATGTAGCAACCCCTGTACATAAGTTATTTGTAGTACACACACTGTGCCCTACTTGAAGAGAGGGGAGGACATAGTACAGCGAACATAGCAACCGCTGTACATAAGTTAGTTCTAGTGCACACACTGTGACCTCCTTGAACAAAGGGCTGGAGATAGTACAGAGGAGATTGTGACCATTGGTCATACGCTATTTCTATTGCACACACTGTGACCTTCTTAAACAGAGGGCAGGAAATCGTACAGAGGAGGTAGCGACAACTGTACATAAGTTATTTCTTGTGCACACATTGTGACTTACTTGAATGGAGGACAGGACATAGTACAGAGGAGATAGCAACCTCTGTATGTAAGTTATTTCTAGTGCAAAGAGTATGGCCCACTTGAGTAAAGGGCAGGAAATAATATAGAGGACATAATGACCCTGTACGTAAGGTATTTGTAGTACACTCCCTGTGCCCTAGTTGCACAGAGGGCAGGACATAGTACAAAGGATATGGTGACCCCCCCTACATAAGTTGTTTGTAGTGCACACACTGAGACCTACTTGAACAGATGGCAGAACATAATACAGAGGACATAGTGACCCCTGAAAATAAGATTTTTTGCAGTGCACACACTGTGTCCTACTTGAACAGAGGGCAGGACATAGTACATGTGTACATACGTTATTTGTAGCGCACACAGTGTGACCTGTTTGAACAGAGGGCAGGACACATTACAGAGGATAAAGCTATCACTGTACCTAAGTTACTTCTAGTGTGCACAGTGTGTCCTACTTGAACATAGGGCAGGACATAATACAGAGGACATAGCGACCGCTCTACTTTAGTTATTTCTAGTGTGCAAACTGTGACCTAGTTGTACAGAAGGAAGGACATAGCACAGAGGACATAGTGACTCTTCTACATAAGTTATTTTACTGCACACACTGTGCCCTACTTGAACAGAGGGCAGGACATAGTACAGAGGACATAGCGACCCTTGTACATAAGTTATTTCTAGTGTGCAAACTGTGACCTACTTGAACAAAGGGTAGGACATAGTACAGAGGATATATTGACCCCTGTACATAAATTATTTCTAGTGCACTAACTGTGACCTACTTGAACAGAGGGTAGGACATTCTATTTTATTTTTATTTATTTTACATTTGTTGATCTGGCTAGTCAAGCTGGATACATGTCCATTTTCAGTAGAGGACAATTCACTTTATGACGCAAAGCTTTCGGGTATGAACCCTTTCTCAATACTAAATACATACATATACACAAAGCAACTGCTTTTATACAGGCCTAGTAGTCATGTGACTGCAGCCAAAGTCACATGACTTATTCAAATGTACAATTTAAAAAATTTAAAGAAACACACTGCAAAAAAGCATTTGTTAAAAAAGAAACTAGACATATACATATATATGATCACATTTCAAAACAATATCTAGCACATATATATTCTTAATTATAAAAATATAAAAATATACATATATACCTATATGTTTAATATAAACTCTAAAATTATTAAAACATAGGTGTACACATACATGTACACAACAGATGCACTTATTAACATCAATGTATAAACATGCTCATACGCACAGGTTAATAAAGGTATCATTTCAACTTGCGTTGTAATCCAATAAGAATTGGTTTAATGCTTACTGTACTGTTAAGGCCAGGAGGACTATCAGCTCCCAAACGTACTATCCATTGATATTCTTTAGTTTCAAGAAAATTATTAATATCACCACATCTGAGTGAGGGAATCACCAAATCAATGACCCTAAATCTAAATGTATGCCTGTCCCCACAAGTCTCAATATGCTTATACAAGGCATTCTGACTATACTTCCTCCTGATTTCTGATTTGTGTTCAATAATCCTGTCCTTAAGTCTACGTGTAGTCTTACCAATGTAGTATGCAGGACATACAGAGCATGATGCCATGTACACCACATTGGTAGTAGTACAAGTAGCTCTTACAGAGAATGTATATGTATGGTGTGTAATCGTATGCACATAACTATTAGATTCCACATATCTGATCAAGTCTGAGCAACAGGAGCAGTTGTGACATGCATAGGTACCAAAATTAAGTGTAGGGCAGATGGGTCTATCAAAGCACAAATTCAAAGAAGGACGAAAATCTTTATAGCATAGCATACTTTTGAGGGTTTTCATATTTCTAAAGCTAAAGAATGGCTTATCACCTAACAATTTTGTAAGTTCAGGGATGCCATTAAAATAGGCCAATATTTATAGATAGTGCGCTTAACAAGGAAACCTTACTTGCAAAACCAGTCACATATCTAAATCTTTGCACAGTAGAGTTTACAACTTGATTTATCACAACATCAGGGTTCGTAAGATTATAATTCCTGAAGTATGGGGCATATAGTGAGTGCCTATTGCTAGATACCTGGTTCTTCATCTCATTTAAAATAGACAATGCATAGCCACAATCAACAAAATCCTTAAATGTATCATTTAACTGCTCACAAAAAACAATATCATCTGTGTTGAGCCTACTCACTCGAATGAATTGAGACTTAATCACACCTCGAAAAACATCACGGGGCATGCATGCTGTCCGCATGCACATATCTACCCACAGATGCCTCCTTCTTAAAAACAGAAGTGCCCAATGATCCATCCTTGTAAAAATGTTAACATCAAGGAAGGAAGCCTCTTTACTAGTAATGGTCGACTTAAACTTCAAAAAGGATGTCGTGTTGTTCAAGTGTACAAGATATTCTTCTAAGCTGTCCCTAGATCCATTCCAAATTAAAAAACAATCATCAACAAACCGTTGATAGAACACATCACGTGTGTCAAAAATTTTTTCCATCATGCAAATTGTCTAATTCCCACTGATGCAGTACAAGGTTTGCATATGTATTGTGCAGGGGTGCCCATGGCGACCCGTTAACCTGCAAATCACGGTTGTTGATTGAAAATAAAAACATTGTGGCTAAGTACTAGGTCCAACAATTGACATATATTTTGAATAGAATCACTTACTAAGGATTTTCAGTAGTCAAAAACTTCCTAATGGACTCTATGCCATACAGATTAGGGATAACAGTGAACAACGATACAATGTCTAAGGTAACAAATAGAAAATCATTCAGATTACATGGTTCACTGTAATACCACTTTGAAAGTTTGAAGAGAAATCACCAGTATCTTTCAAAACATAATTACATTTATCTAAAAAGGAAACAATTGTTTCTGAAGGTAAACGAAACAGGTTCGGTTACCCACCCATTGCCAGAAACAATGGGTCTCATGGGAGGGTCTAACAAACACTTATGTATTTTAGGAAGTCCATTATAACTGAGGTATAGATGGACAGGGTACAGAAAAAAGTTAAATAATTCCAAACTAATATTATTATTAAACTGCATGTCATAAACATGTAAGTTAACGTCAGTAATATGCTTCTTTACATCCAAAGAACTAATTTTTAAAGGACAAAGTATCCATTAGTAGCTTATCCATTGATAAATTATAGCAAGCTCTATCCATGATCACAATACTTCCTCCCTTATCTGCCTGCTTAATGATGATTTCACTATTCCTTTTGAGATTCTGCAAGGCAAGATGTTGCTCATAGGTTAAGTTATAGATAAACTTTCTATCACAGACATTAAACTGTTGCCTAAAATCAGCTTCACAGACATTGCAAAATGCAGTAGTAATGGGTGTATTCACAGGTATAAAAACGCTACGTTTTCTGAGAATGTTATTAGGAGCAGTACTGACATTAAACAAAATTTTCAAATTTAAATTTCTCACAAACATTTTCAAGTCGGTAATAATATCAACTAAATCCAAGTTAGTCATAGGTATGAAACTCAGTCCTTTTGAAAGAAGAGACACATGAGAATCACTCAAAACAAAAGATGAGAGGTTTAAAACACCTCTTACTACTTGCGGCATTCTTGCCCTGTCTCAACGGACTGTCGTACTTGCGTTTCACTGGCGAAGTCTCTAGCTTCATCGATAATGGTTCCCTCTTGTTTAAAGAGTCCTGCACACGTTCCGGTTTCTCTAACTGAAACCGCTTCTCTGTGAAGTTTAAAGTCGACTGATGCGTTTTTTTATTAACATGCTGCACATCCGATACTAAGTTCAAGGCAGCAGTTGATGAGGTATCCATAGCGGACGTCATTACGGCGTCAGTGTTAACGCTACTAGAAGAGGCAATGGTTACAGACTCAGAAGGAGTTAAAGTGACAGTGTCTGTTTGTATAGAATTGGCGCCAACAGTCAGATTTGAATCAAGGGGCTGAAATGCATCTAGCCCTAATAGAAGTACCAGCAAAAGTTTTGCATTATGATTTTTGTTGGATGTTACCATAGTTGATTCTCTTGGGTCATTCCTGGGCCAAGAGAAGATGTGACCCACTCTGAAATCATTAATGTCTCGAGAAAGTTTTCTTTTCTTAACTAGCTCAAGCTTGTCATCTAATTCACGAAATTTACTGAATAGATGGTTATATTTGGATGACATTTCTGAAAAACATACAAGTGATTTCAGTTCTTCATCTAATTTAATAATTTCAGTCTTCAAATCTTGTTCAACAGACATAAAATATTCATTCATTAGTGACATATAGTCTAAGCTTAGCTTCAAGTTCATTTGCTGCCACCTTTTGAGGAGTTCAGGGTACACATTCCCATACGATGGCATTTTCAATATTCTTAGTCCACGAGGGACTATCCCCATTTTAAGGTATGCAGAGAAGCTAAACCTCTGCCACTGAAAACGCTTGTATGAACCAACTTTACGTTCAAGCAATGCAATTTTATAGTTAAAAGTATCAATGTCACCTTTAGAAGAGTTGTCCAAAGTAACCTGCGTTCCATTTTCAGGAGCCATGACAGGAACAAAGTCCAACAAAGGATTAACTTCTTGTGAAAACAACGAATGTAGTGATTCCATATTTCCAAAAAGGTAACAGGCTGCAAGAAAGGCTACCAAATATAGTTACTCAACAGTCCAGCAGAGTAATACTAATGGTAGAAAAACAAACTGCAAAAAGATCCAAAATCACACAAGGAATGCTGAGAACAATTCACTTTATGACGCAAAGCTTTCGGGTATGAACCCTTTCTCAATACTAAATACATACATATACACAAAGCAACTGCTTATATACAGGCCTAGTAGTCATGTGACTGCAGCCAAAGTCACATGACTTATTCAAATGTACAATTTAAAAAATTTAAAGAAACACACTGCAAAAAAGCATTTGTTAAAAAAGAAACTAGACATATATATATATGATCACATTTCAAAACAATATCTAGCACATATATATTCTTAATTATAAAAATATAAAAAATATACATATATACCTATATGTTTAATATAAACTCTAAAATTATTAAAACATAGGTGTACACATACATGTACACAACAGATGCACTTATTAACATCAATGTATAAACATGCTCATGCGCACAGGTTAATAAAGGTATCATTTCAACTTGCGTTGTAATCCAATAAGAATTGGTTTAATGCTTACTGTACTGTTAAGGCCAGGAGGCCAAGATTTTCGTCCTTCTTTGAATTTGTGCTTTGATAGACCCATCTGCCCTACACTTAATTTTGGTACCTATGCATGTCACAACTGCTCCTGTTGCTCAGACTTGATCAGATATGTGGAATCTAATAGTTATGTGCATACGATTACACACCATACATATACATTCTCTGTAAGAGCTACTTGTACTACTACCAATGTGGTGTACATGGCATCATGCTCTGTATGTCCTGCATACTACATTGGTAAGACTACACGTAGACTTAAGGACAGGATTATTGAACACAAATCAGAAATCAGGAGGAAGTATAGTCAGAATGCCTTGTATAAGCATATTGAGACTTGTGGGGACAGGCATACATTTAGATTTAGGGTCATTGATTTGGTGATTCCCTCACTCAGATGTGGTGATATTAATAATTTTCTTGAAACTAAAGAATATCAATGGATAGTACGTTTGGGAGCTGATAGTCCTCCTGGCCTTAACAGTACAGTAAGCATTAAACCAATTCTTATTGGATTACAACGCAAGTTGAAATGATACCTTTATTAACCTGTGCGTATGAGCATGTTTATACATTGATGTTAATAAGTGCATCTGTTGTGTACATGTATGTGTACACCTATGTTTTAATAATTTTAGAGTTTATATTAAACATATAGGTATATATGTATATTTTTTATATTTTTATAATTAAGAATATATATGTGCTAGATATTGTTTTGAAATGTGATCATATATATGTATATGTCTAGTTTCTTTTTTAACAAATGCTTTTTTGCAGTGTGTTTCTTTAAATTTTTTAAATTGTACATTTGAATAAGTCATGTGACTTTGGCTGCAGTCACATGACTACTAGGCCTGTATAAAAGCAGTTGCTTTGTGTATATGTATGTATTTAGTATTGAGAAAGGGTTCATACCCGAAAGCTTTGCGTCATAAAGTGAATTGTTCTCAGCATTCCTTGTGTGATTTTGGATCTTTTTGCAGTTTGTTTTTCTACCATTTTCAGTAGAGGCCCAGGGAGAAAAGCTCCACAAACTGAATTGTAAAAATTGTAAAGAAAATTAGTAAAAAACAATGCTAGTAGAAAAGCCAACAAAAATACATCAGGTGGAAAATTGATAAACGAAGGTCTTGTTAAAATGAGAGAGAAAACATATGTAACACTGATATACACAAGACAGAATTTGTTAAGTAAATTACATAAGGGGACTAACATTGATTATTTTAGAAACATTTTTTTTCACTGTAGAACAGCAGAAATAGTAGGAGTTATAATCAAAAGAACAGGTGTGAGACAGGAGGCAATAAAAGTGTCAGTCAGGGTTAATACAAGGGCAGAGCCATTGGGAATTAAGGAATGCTTTTACATGCTTCTTGAAAATGGGTGTGGAGGCAAGTGCTATAAGATGCTATCTCCTCTGTACTATGTCCTGCCCTCATAGTACAGAGGATATAGTGACACCTGTACATAAGTTATTTCTAGTGCACAAACTGTGAGGTACTTGAACAGAGGGCAGGACATAGTACACAGGACATAGCAACCTCTGTATATATGTTAGTTGTAGCGCACACAATGTGACTTAATTGAACAGTGGGGAGAATAGTTCAGTGGACATAGAGACCCATGTACATAAGTTATTTGTAGTGTGCACACTGTGACCTACTTGAACAGAGGCAGGATATAGTACAGGGGACACAGCGTACCGTGCACAATACTTATTTCTAGTGTACACACTGTGCCCTACTTGAACTGAGGGCAGGACATAGTACAGGAGATAGCGACCCCTGTAGATAAGGTATTTGTAGTGCTGACACTGTGACCTACTTGAATGGAGGACAGGACATAGTACAGAGGACATAGCGACCACTGTAGTTAAGTTATTTATAGTGCACTCACTGTGACCTACTTGGGAGATGGCAGGATATAGTAGAGAGGACATAGCAACCTCTGTATATATGTTAGTTGTAGCGCACACAATGTGACCTAATTGAACAGTGGGGAGAATAGTACAGTGGACATAGAGACCCATGTACATAAGTTATTTGTGCTGCACACACTGTGACCTACTTGCACAGAGGGCAGGACATAGTACAGAGGAGATAACAACCTCAGTATGTAAGTTATTTCTAGTGCACACAGTATGGCCCACTTGAGCAGAAGGAAGGAAATAGTATAAAAGACATAGCGACCCTGTACATAAGTTGTTTGTAGTGCACATACTGAGACCTACTTGAATAGAGGGCAGGACATAGTACAGAGGACATAGCAACCCCCAAAATTAAGATTTTTTGCAGTGCACACACTGTGACCTACTTGAACAGAGGTCAGGTCATTGTAAGAGGAAATAGTGAACCTTGTAAATACATTATTTCTAGTGCACACACTGTGACCTACATGAGCAAAGGGCAGGGACACAGTACAGAGGACAGCAACCCCTGTACATACGTTATTTGTAGTGCACATACTGTGACTTACTTAAACTGAAGGCAGCACATAGTACAGAGGACATAGTGACTCCTGCACATAAATTATTTCTAGCATGTGCTGTGACTTACTTGAACAGATGGCAGAACATATTACAGAGGATGTAGCAACCCCTGCACATAAGTTATTTGTAGTACACACACTGTGCCCTACTTGAAGAGAGGGGAGGACATAGTACAGAGGACATAGCAACCGCTGTACATAAGTTAGTTCTAGTGCACACACTGTGACCTCCTTGAACAAAGGGCTGGAGATAGTACAGAGGAGATTGTGACCATTGGTCATACGCTATTTCTATTGCACACACTGTGACCTTCTTAAACAGAGGGCAGGAAATCATACAGAGGAGGTAGCAACAACTGTACATAAGTTATTTCTAGTGCACACATTGTGACTTACTTGAATGGAGGACAGGCTATAGTACAGAGGAGATAGCAACCTCTGTATGTAAGTTATTTCTAGTGCAAAGAGTATGGCCCACTTGAGTAAAGGGCAGGAAATAATATAGAGGACATAACAACCCTATACGTAAGGTATTTGTAGTACACTCACTGTGCCCTAGTTGCACAGAGGGCAGGACATAGTACAAAGAATATGGTGACCCCCCCCCACATAAGTTGTTTGTAGTGCACACACTGAGACCTACTTGAACAGATGGCAGAACATAATACAAAGGACATAGTGACCCCTGAAAATAAGATTTTTTGCAGTGCACACACTGTGTCCTACTGGAACAGAGGGCAGGACACAGTGACCCTTGTAAATAAGTTATTTGTAGTGCACACACTGTGACCTACATGAACAGAGGGCAGGACACAGTACAGAGGACAGCGACCCCTGTACATAAGTTATTTGTAGCGCACGTACTGTGACCTCCTTGAACAAAAGGTATGACATAGTACAGAGGACATAGCAACCCCTGTACATACGTTATTTGTAGCGCACAGACTGTGACCTATTTGAACAGAGGGCAGGACATAGTACATGTGTACATACGTTATTTGTAGCGCACACAGTGTGACCTGTTTGAACAGAGGGCAGGACACATTACAGAGTATAAAGCTACCACTGTACCTAAGTTATTTCTAGTGTGCACAGTGTGTCCTACTTGAACATAGGGCAGGACATAATACAGAGGACATAGCGACCGCTCTACTTTAGTTATTTCTAGTGTGCAAACTGCGACCTAATTGTACAGAAGGAAGGACATAGCACAGAGGACATAGTGACTCTTCTACATAAGTTATTTTACTGCACACACTGTGCCCTACTTGAACAGAGGGCAGGACATAGTACAGAGGACATAGCGACCCTTGTACATAAGTTATTTCTAGTGTGCAAACTGTGACCTATTTGAACAAAGGGTAGGACATAGTACAGAGGATATATTGACCCCTGTACATAAATTATTTCTAGTGCACTAACTGTGACCTACTTGAACAGAGGGTAGGACATTCTATTTTATTTTTATTTATTTTACATTTGTTGATCTGGCTAGTCAAGCTGGATACATGCCCATTTTCAGTAGAGGCCCAGGGAGAAAAGCTCCACAAACTGAGTTGTAAAAATTGTAAAGAAAATTAGTAAAAAACAATGCTAGTAGAAAAGCCAACAAAAATACATCAGGTGGAAAATTGATAAACGAAGGTCTTGTTAAAATGAGAGAGAAAACATATGTAACACTGATATACACAAGACAGAATTTGTTAAGTAAATTACATAAGGGGACTAACATTGATTATTTTAGAAACATTTTTTTTCACTGTAGAACAGCAGAGATAGTAGGAGTTATAATCAAAAGAACAGGTGTGAGACAGGAGGCAATAAAAGTGTCAGTCAGGGTTAATACAAGGGCAGAGCCATTGGGAATTAAGGAATGCTTTTACATGCTTCTTGAAAATGGGTGTGGAGGCAAGTGCTATAAGATGCTATGTTCTCTGTACTATGTCCTGCCCTCTGTTCAAGTAGGTCACAGTGTCAGCACTACAAATACCTCATCTACAGGGGTCGCTATCTCCTCTGTACTATGTCCTGCCCTCATAGTACAGAGGATATAGTGACACCTGTACATAAGTTATTTCTAGTGCACAAACTGTGAGGTACTTGAACAGAGGGCAGGACATAGTACACAGGACATAGCAACCTCTGTATATATGTTAGTTGTAGCGCACACAATGTGACTTAATTGAACAGTGGGGAGAATAGTTCAGTGGACATAGAGACCCATGTACATAAGTTATTTGTAGTGTGCACACTGTGACCTACTTGAACAGAGGCAGGATATAGTACAGGGGACACAGCGTACCGTGCACAATACTTATTTCTAGTGTACACACTGTGCCCTACTTGAACTGAGGGCAGGACATAGTACAGGAGATAGCGACCCCTGTAGATAAGGTATTTGTAGTGCTGACACTGTGACCTACTTGAATGGAGGACAGGACATAGTACAGAGGACATAGCGACCACTGTAGTTAAGTTATTTATAGTGCACTCACTGTGACCTACTTGGGGAGATGGCAGGATATAGTAGAGAGGACATAGCAACCTCTGTATATATGTTAGTTGTAGCGCACACAATGTGACCTAATTGAACAGTGGGGAGAATAGTACAGTGGACATAGAGACCCATGTACATAAGTTATTTGTGCTGCACACACTGTGACCTACTTGCACAGAGGGCAGGACATAGTACAGAGGAGATAACAACCTCAGTATGTAAGTTATTTCTAGTGCACACAGTATGGCCCACTTGAGCAGAAGGAAGGAAATAGTATAAAAGACATAGCGACCCTGTACATAAGTTGTTTGTAGTGCACATACTGAGACCTACTTGAATAGAGGGCAGGACATAGTACAGAGGACATAGCAACCCCCAAAATTAAGATTTTTTGCAGTGCACACACTGTGACCTACTTGAACAGAGGTCAGGTCATTGTAAGAGGAAATAGTGAACCTTGTAAATACATTATTTCTAGTGCACACACTGTGACCTACATGAGCAAAGGGCAGGGACACAGTACAGAGGACAGCAACCCCTGTACATACGTTATTTGTAGTGCACATACTGTGACTTACTTAAACTGAAGGCAGCACATAGTACAGAGGACATAGTGACTCCTGCACATAAATTATTTCTAGCATGTGCTGTGACTTACTTGAACAGATGGCAGAACATATTACAGAGGATGTAGCAACCCCTGCACATAAGTTATTTGTAGTACACACACTGTGCCCTACTTGAAGAGAGGGGAGGACATAGTACAGAGGACATAGCAACCGCTGTACATAAGTTAGTTCTAGTGCACACACTGTGACCTCCTTGAACAAAGGGCTGGAGATAGTACAGAGGAGATTGTGACCATTGGTCATACGCTATTTCTATTGCACACACTGTGACCTTCTTAAACAGAGGGCAGGAAATCATACAGAGGAGGTAGCAACAACTGTACATAAGTTATTTCTAGTGCACACATTGTGACTTACTTGAATGGAGGACAGGCTATAGTACAGAGGAGATAGCAACCTCTGTATGTAAGTTATTTCTAGTGCAAAGAGTATGGCCCACTTGAGTAAAGGGCAGGAAATAATATAGAGGACATAACAACCCTATACATAAGGTATTTGTAGTACACTCACTGTGCCCTAGTTGCACAGAGGGCAGGACATAGTACAAAGAATATGGTGACCCCCCCCCACATAAGTTGTTTGTAGTGCACACACTGAGACCTACTTGAACAGATGGCAGAACATAATACAAAGGACATAGTGACCCCTGAAAATAAGATTTTTTGCAGTGCACACACTGTGTCCTACTGGAACAGAGGGCAGGACACAGTGACCCTTGTAAATAAGTTATTTGTAGTGCACACACTGTGACCTACATGAACAGAGGGCAGGACACAGTACAGAGGACAGCGACCCCTGTACATAAGTTATTTGTAAGCGCACGTACTGTGACCTCCTTGAACAAAAGGTATGACATAGTACAGAGGACATAGCAACCCCTGTACATACGTTATTTGTAGCGCACAGACTGTGACCTATTTGAACAGAGGGCAGGACATAGTACATGTGTACATACGTTATTTGTAGCGCACACAGTGTGACCTGTTTGAACAGAGGGCAGGACACATTACAGAGTATAAAGCTACCACTGTACCTAAGTTATTTCTAGTGTGCACAGTGTGTCCTACTTGAACATAGGGCAGGACGTAATACAGAGGACATAGCGACCGCTCTACTTTAGTTATTTCTAGTGTGCAAACTGTGACCTAATTGTACAGAAGGAAGGACATAGCACAGAGGACATAGTGACTCTTCTACATAAGTTATTTTACTGCACACACTGTGCCCTACTTGAACAGAGGGCAGGACATAGTACAGAGGACATAGCAACCCTTGTACATAAGTTATTTCTAGTGTGCAAACTGTGACCTACTTGAACAAAGGGTAGGACATAGTACAGAGGATATATTGACCCCTGTACATAAATTATTTCTAGTGCACTAACTGTGACCTAATTGAACAGAGGGTAGGACATTTTATTTTTATTTATTTTACATTTGTTGATCTGGCTAGTCTAGCTGGATACATGTCCATTTTCAGTAGAGGCCCAGGGAGAAAAGCTCCACAAACTGAATTGTAAAAACTGTAAAAAAAAATTAGTAAAAAACAATGCTAGTAAAAAAGCCAACAAAAATACATCAAGTGGAAAATTGATAAACAAAGGTCTTGTTAAAATGAGAGAGAAAACATATATAACACTGATATACACAAGACAGAATTTGTTAAGTAAATTACATAAGGGGACTAACATTGATTATTTTAGAAAAATGTTTTTTTTTTCACTGTAGAACAGCAGAAATAGTAGGAGTTATAATCAAAAGAACAGGTGTGAGACAGGAGGCAATAAAAGTGTCAGTCAGGGTTAATACAAGGGCAGAGCCATTGGGAATTAAGGAATGCTTTTACATGCTTCTTGAAAATGGGTGTGGAGGCAAGTGCTATAAGATGCTATGTCCTCTGTACTATGTCCTGCCCTCTGTTCAAGTAGGTCACAGTGTCAGCACTACAAATACCTCATCTACAGGGGTCGCTATCTCCTCTGTACTATGTCCTGCCCTCATAGTACAGAGGACATAGCGACAGCTGTACATAAGTTATTTCTAGTGCACAAACTGTGAGGTACTTAAACAGAGGGCAGGACATAGTACCAGGACATAGCAACCTCTGTATATATGTTAGTTGTAGCGCACACAATGTGACTTAATTGAACAGTGGGGAGAATAGTTCAGTGGACATAGAGACCCATGTACATAAGTTATTTGTAGTGTGCACACTGTGACCTACTTGAACAGAGGCAGGATATAGTACAGGGGACACAGCGTACCGTGCACAATACTTATTTCTAGTGTACACACTGTGCCCTACTTGAACTGAGGGCAGGACATAGTACAGGAGATAGCGACCCCTGTAGATAAGGTATTTGTAGTGCTGACACTGTGACCTACTTGAATGGAGGACAGGACATAGTACAGAGGACATAGCGACCACTGTAGTTAAGTTATTTCTAGTGCACTCACTGTGACCTACTTGGGGAGATGGCAGGATACAGTAGAGAGGACATAGTGACCCCTGTACATAAGTTATTTCTAGTGCACACACTTTCACCTATTTGAACAGGAGACAGAACAAAGTATAGAGAACATAGTGACCCCTGTATATAAGTTATTTGTAGTGCAGAATGGTGCTGTACTTGAACAGATGGTTGGACATAATACATAGAGACCCCTGTACCTGAGTTATTTCTAGTGCACAGACTATGACCTTCTTGAAGAGAGGGCAGGATATAGTACCAAGGACATTGCAACTGGTGTTCATAGGTTGTTTGTAGTGCACACATTTTGACATGTTTGAATAGAGGGCAGGACATATTACAGATGATATAGTTACCACTGTACATAGGTTATTTCTAGTGTGCACAGAGGGACCTACTTGAAAATAGGGCAGGACGTAGTACAGAGAACATAGCGACTGCTCTACTTAAGTTATTTCAAGTGTGCAAATTGTGACATACTTGAACAGAGGACAGGACATAATACAGAGGACATAGTGACCCTTCCACATAACTTTGTTCTAGTGGGCAAACTGTGACCTACTTGAAAATAGGGCAGGACATAGTACAGAGGACATTTACAACCCCTGTACATAAGTTATTTGTAGTGCACACACACTGTGACCTACTTGAACAGAGGGCAGGACATAGTACTGAGAACATAGCAACCCCTGTACATATGGACATAGTACAGAGAACATAGCAACCCCTGTACATATGGACATAGTACAGAGAACATAGCAACCCCTGTACATACTTTATTTTTAGCGGACACATGGTGACCTACTTCAGCGAAGGGCAGGACATAGTAAGGAGGACATAGTGACCCCTGTACATAAAGTAATTGTAGAGCACACACTGTGACCTATGTGAAGAGAGGGCAGGACAAAGTACAGAGAACATAGCAACACCTGTACATAGGTTATTTGTAGTGAACACACTGTCACATACTTGAACAGAGGGCAGGACATAGTACAGAGGACATAGCGAACCCTGTACATAAGTTATTTGCAGTGCACACACTGCGACCTAATTTAACAGAGGGAAGGACATAGTACAGATGACATGGTGACCCCTGTACATAACTTATTTGTAGTGCACATATTGTGATCGACTTGAACAGAGGATAGGACATAGTACAGAGGACATAGTGACCCCTGTACATAAGTTATTTGTAGCACATACTGTGACCTACTTGAACATAGGGTAACACATAGTATAGAGAACATAGTGATCCCTGTACGTTGGTTATTTGTAGTACAAACACAGTGACTTACTTCAACAGAGGGCAGGACATAATACAGAGGATATACCGACCCCTGTACATAAGTTATTTGTAGTGCATAGACAGTGACCTACTTGAAAAGAGGGCAGGACATAGTACCATGGACATAGCGAATGCAGTTCCTAGGTTATTTGTAGTGGACACACTGTGACCTGCTTGAACAGAGGGCAGGACATATTACAGATGACATACCTACCACTGTATATAAGTTATTTCTAGTGCACACACTGTGACCTACTTGGACATAGGGCAGGACATAGTACAGAGGACATTGCGACCCCTGTACTTAAGTTATTTCTAGTGCACTCACTGTAACCTACTTGGGGGGGTGGCAGGATATAGTAGAGAGGACATAGTGACCCCTGTACATAAGTTATTTGTAGTGCAGAATGGTGCCGTACTTGAACAGATGGCACGGCATAATACAGAGCACATAGAGACCCCTGTACATAAGTTATTTCTAGTGCACAGACTATGACCTTTTTGAAGAGAGGGCAGGATATAATAGCAACTGGTGTTCATAAGTTGTTTGTAGTGCACACACTGTGAAATGTTTGAACAGAGGGCAGGACATATTACAGAGGTTATAGCTACCACTGTACATACGTTATTTCTAGTGTGCACATTGGGACCTACTTGAACATAGCACAGGAGGCAGTACAGAGGACATTACGACCCACAGACATAAGTTATTTCTAGTGCACACACTGTGGCTCCCTTGAACAGAGGGCAGGACATAACACAGAGGAATTAGCAACCCCTGTACATAAGTTATTTGTAGTGCACCCACTGTAATCTACTTGAACAGAGGGCATGACATAGTACAGAGGACATAGCGACCCCTGCACATAAGTTATTTCTAGTGCACACACTGTGACCTACTTCAACAGAGGGCAGGGCATAATACAGAAGACATAGTGACCCTGTATATAAGTTATTTGTAGTGCACACACTGTGACCTACTTGAACAGAAGCAGGACATAGTACAGAGAACATAGCAACCCCTGTTCATACAGACATAGCACAGAGAACATAGCAACCCCTGTACATACGTTATTTTTAGCGGATACACGTTGACCTTCTTCAGCAGAGGGCAGGACATAGTAGGGAGGACATAGTGACCCCTGTCCATAAAGTAATTGTAGTGCACACACTGTGACCTACTTGAAGTGTGGGCAGGACAAAGTACAGAGAACATAGCAACTACTCTACATAAGTTATTTGTAATGCACACACTGTCACCTACCTGAACAGAGGGCAGGACATAGTACAGAGGACATAGCGACCGCTGTATGTAAGTTATTTGCAGTGCACACACTGTGACCTACTTGAACAGAGGGCAGGACATAGTACAGATGATATAGCTACCACTGTACATAAGTTATTTCTAGTGTGCACACTGTGCAATAATTGAACATAGGGCAGGATGTAGTACAGAGGACATAGCAGCCACTGTACTTAAGTTATTTCTAGTGCACTCACTGTTACCTACTTGGGCAGATGGCAAAATATAGTGCAGAGGACATAGCTACCCCTGTACATAAGTTATTTCTAGTGTGCACACTGTGGCCTACTTTAACAGAGGGCAGGACATAGTACAGTGGACATAGCGGCCCCTGTACATAAGTTATTTCTGGTACAGACACTGTGACCTACTTGAACAGAGGGCAGGACATAGTTCAGAGGACATAGCTACCCCTGTACATAAGTTATTTCTAGTGTGCACACTGTGGCCTACTTTAACAGAGGGCAGGACATAGTACAGTGGACATAGCGGCCCCTGTACATAAGTTATTTCTAGTGTGCACACTGTGGCCTACTTGAACAGAGGGCAGGACATAGTACAGTGGACATAGCTGTCCCTGTACATAAGTTATTTCTAACGCATACACTGAGGCCTAACTTAAGTAACTTTGGAATGCTTATAATTTGTCATCTACTACTAAAGAGCACTGACCATGCAGTAACCTGTCTGGATTTCTAGTGAATATATACTTGTTTGCAAAATGCTAATAAAGGTGATAGTTAGCCCATGCAATCATTGGTCATATTAACGGCCAGTTAAAATGTTGTTAAAAGTTTCATCTCAGTCTGCACAGAAAATTAACATTTTTTTATATTTTTTGTCATTACCTACACTAAGTAACACTAAGTGACATTTTATATTTACTTACACACTAAATAAAAATCTATCATAATAATGTCAGCTTTGTCACAAAATGTTATACTGCATGGTAAGGAAAGCCACATAATTTCATTTTGTTGTTTTCATCATTCTGAGGTATGAGTTTGCTTAGCAGTTAAAACTTCAGTTAAAATAAAACTTTTCACTGCTAAAAAGAATGCCACAGTAGGTAGGAGTGGATGTGAAAATGTATTCTTCTTCCACCTTGGTGATACAGTGAAAAGAGATGAAAATGTCCCCATTCACATTAATGAGACAGTGAAGATTAACGTTCATTGTAAGAAAAAAACAGTGACATCATACAATCGCCGCTCCTCCCCCCAAAAGGGAAAGTGCTCTCCTGGACAGCCTTCCAGTGGCTCGTACTGCAACGGCTTGTATTATAACATTGGCAGGACACTACTTTACTTTACAAGTGAATATGGGTGGCTCTTTCATGGTGAACATGCTCCTAAACTTTTACACTTATAAGCTACTTTGTACTTTACAAATACTGACAAAATAGCTGAATATAGAATCCTAGCGCTCACTACGCCAGGGGCAACAGCTGCATATGACCCTCTCATAGTCCCCCCCAGTCCTTCAGGCTAACAGACTTCCCTCCAGTGACTCCCTTCAATACTTCTTGTAGTTTGGCGACCCTGTTCCTCAGAAGCGTATTTGGACCCAGGGCTTATAATTCCCCTAATGAAAGGATACTTTTGACCCTCTATCTTACTACCAGGCTTTCCCTTGGACTTTCACAGACTAGTGCACACAATTCTTATTTGACTTTCAAAAGCTAGTGCACGTACTTTCTTTAATTCATCTTTATTGTAAAGCCATCCTATACAATTTTTCCCTATTCCTGACTTACCTGCTTAGTGTCTACACTGATACTGATAGTTTTTATTCTGCACGCTCATTTCTGCTATTGTTTTGCTAGCTCCAGGTGCTGTCCCCAGGTACTGCCCACTCTGTTCACCCTCACTGTGCTTGGGCTCACTCCGCTGCACTATCCTACTTCCATTCCCACCCATCCCAGGATTGATTTCCTTTATTCCTAGAAAGGCTCCTCCCCTTCTCCCTATCCTCCAATCAGCACATCACCTACAATTTTTATCACTTCATCCATTATCTCATCAAGTCTCCTTTTTGACTCTTCTAGATAAGATTTTCTTTACTTTATCTACAATATGACTATCACCCCTGACCTTAACTACACTCTACCTTCTTTACTATGCCTCTAATAAAACCTATCATCTCTCTCTCCCTATCCTTCTATCCCAGTTACTCCTAGCCCTTTATATCACATCCTTCCAGTCATACCTTCTCACAAACAACCCTCCCCCTACCTTGCCAGTAATTGAGGACTTGCATAATGACAAACCCACTGTTCACATCTCCCTATGCCTTTTCTTCACCTCCCCATCTCTACTGTTCTCTCTTAGATATTTTCAAACCCACAGCTCTGCTACTACACTATATGTATATATATATATATATATATATATATATATATATATATATATATATATATATATGTATGAGTCTACTTCACTTTACCAAAATCCCATTTCACTGAAACCCATTTCACTGAGACCAAATCACCTAAAGTTCATTTCACTGAAAGCATCATTTCACTGAAAGCTTGCAAAGCTACATTTCACAAGACTACATAGCAAACCGAAGACAAACAAACTCACAAAATTAAAGCCTACCTCCTTCCACAACTTAAAAACTACTTATTTATCCTGTTAACAGAAACCAGACAACATGAAACTAAACTTATTGGGGGGATACAGCCCCCACACCCCCTCTAACTAGATATACTAACTCCAGGTTGTACAACAGTGGGGATGAGGGCATATCCCCTTTACTTGCCTCACAGTACTCTACACACTGCCACATCAAGACTACAGCTTACAATTCAGTCAAATCAACTTTAGGTGATTTAGTCTCAGTGAAATGGGATTTTGGTGAAGTGAAGTAGACAAGATGTCTTACCCTACTTTCCCCTTACCCCAGAGTGACTTCCATCATAATCCAGGCCCAACCCTCACCACATTATCTATCCCCCAATCCACATTCTGATACCTCCCCTAACTCCACACCTAACTCCTATCTGCCACTGAAGACAAGTAACTCTGACCTTTTTATCATTAATGTCAACCTCAGAAGCTTAATAAACAAAGTTCATTAATTTCCTGCTGCTGTTTCCCTTTACTCCCCTGATATAGCTGTTATTACTGAAACATGGCTTAAGCCTCATATTAAATTTTAAGAATTTCTTCCCAGTGGTTATGCTCTTATTCCAACAGATCGCTTGTTTAATCTCATCAAAACAGCTTTTTCTTACCTTTAAATGAGTTCCGTGTCATGAGGCCATTTCCAGGCTCTCATCTCGACATTCGTAAAGTAGGCCAAGATTTCTGGGTGTTCTAAAGGTCCCTCGTGGCCTCTGTTTGCAGCAGGTTGTCTGGTCCCACTGGAATCACTTTCCTTCTTCAAATGCTCAGGTTTCACGAGAAACAATGTGCGCCACCACTAAATCGAGACCTCCACTTTTCTGCAATGAACCGAGAAGCAGGAACAACCGAGTCCTGGTAAAAAAAAAAAGAAAAGAAATTCAACTAAATACACGTGGAGATAAAGAAGGCTACAGACAGCTACAAATACCTCACAAGAGACTTTACCGAAGATCGGAAAGGTTAGAATGAATATTTACACATTAAAGAAAGTTTGGAGAAGTTTGCAAGACGATTAGTGACAAGTTAATACCGTATTTTGTATTAAATAAAGAAATGGTCCGTTTTTTGAAAATAATGGTGAACATTGAAGATGCAATAGTGTATATAACATAATTTGTGTTTGATTGTCATGTTAACAAATTCATGGTTTGTGGTAGTATCTGCAATTTTCTTTTCTTTTTTTTTTAAGGCTATATTACCTGTGGCTTTTATTTGATAAATATGTCAGGCAACTGTTATTTTAAAATGTTCAGTAAGATTGCTGTTAAGCTATGTATTAGCTAATAGGTCAGAATTTAGAAAAAAAAAACATTTAGATTCTATTTGAATAACAGTTTAAAGTTTTGACAATACTATGGATCTCTGTTACAAAGCATGACTGAAATGTTTCACTATCAAAAATTGTTCAACACAGATTCATAAGGAGATAGCCTACTACTCTTTTATAATCAGTCTTTAAATGTTTGTTTTTATAAAGCACAAAATGGTTGGTTTTCAAACTTATGGCAAGAAGTAAATCTGACTCCCTGCAGAGGATGAAGAGACTTGTTGTTACAACTTCGTATGGTCTGTTCTGTTCTCTACCTATGGTCTATGGTTAATAGTGCAGCGTTTATCTGAGAAAGGGAGCCCAAATGACATAATATAGTGGTAGAAATCTTTACATATCAAGTCTAGAATTTCATCTTACATTTGGGACAACAAGGTGCAATAAGGTATATTTACAACCTATGCACTATATTTGAAGCATTTTGCTGTTCTGCTTAGTTTCTTTAGTTGGAAAGTCTTTAGACATGAGACCCAAGACAGTGGTTTTCAAAACAGAGCACGAGACACATATTATGGTCTAAATAGTTTGAAAAAATGCATAGGTAAGACTCTGTATATAGGGATAATTTGTGAAAAATTTAAAATAAATGTAACGCTATGCTAACTACGGTTACTGTATGTCACAGAGAATTATACAGATGATGCATGTGTGCGCATGCCTGCGTGCACACACACACACAAAACAGACAAAGGGAATAAATAGCTGTAATATTCATAAATACCATGTACCCTGTGAAATTGTTACTAGGTTTTAACACACCACTGCCGATCATTTTAAGCATTACGGTTTCCCAATTTAATGTATTAGAATTACTGTAGAACCTATACTTGGGGAATACTTGTATGCTTTAGTTAACAGAGTTAAGCACACGTATACAACTTACATTCATGATCTTAATCCCCAAAGTCCTTCTGGGTTTGGTCCCTTTCAATGGTGTATAATCAAAGTAATGCACTTCTGTCTCTATTATTAACACACTGGACTAAAAATTGTATACAGCGATCTATCTTGTGGGTTATTTTGGGAAACTGTGCGTGTGTAGTTGTCTGTATGTGTGTGTGTGTGTGTGTGTGTGTGTGTGTGTTTGTGTGTATGTGTGTGTGTGTGTGTGTGTGTGTGTACACGTGTGTGTGTGTGTGTGTGTACACGTGTGTGTGTGTGTACACGTGTGTGTGTTGTCTGTATGTGTGTGTGTGTGTTTGTGTGTGTGTGTGTGCGTGTGTGTGTGTGACAGTATGTGTGTGTGTGTGTGTGTGTGTGTGTGTGTGTGTGTGTGTGTGTGTGTGTGTGTGTGTGTGTGTGTGTGTGTGTGTAGTTGTCTGTATATGTGTGTGTGTGTGTGTGTGTGTGCGTAGTTGTCTGTATATGTGTGTGTGTGTAGTTGTCTGTATATGTGTGTGTGTGTGTGTGTGTGTGTGTGTGTGTGTGTGTGTATATGTATGTGTGTGTGTGTGTCTGTGTGTAGTTGTCTGTATATGTGTGTGTGTGTGTGTGTGTGTGTGTGTGTGTGTGTGTGTAGTTGTCTGTATATGTGTGTGTGTGTGTGTGTGTGTGTGTGTGTGTGTGTGTGTGTGTGCGTGTGTGTGTGTGTGCATGTGTGCGTGTGTGCATGTGTGTGTGTGTGTGTGTGTGTGTGTGTGTGTGTGTGTGTGTGTGTGTGTGTGTGTGTGTGTGTGTGACAGTATGGGTGTGGTATTACAAATTTACTTTTATCATTGTTACTTGAGTACAGATCAGGACTGTATCAGTAACAGATAACATGATTTTCTAGCCCTTTATGCTGAATAGTTAACAACATCTCTTCATCTTGTTAATTGTTATAGGGAATCAGAAAAACTTTACATGCATTCTCAGAGAGTTGGGTTGAGTTATATGAGTTATATTTGGTTGCGAAAACAAAATGACAGGGGTAAGGGACACTATGTGACGTTCGTACCTATAGTGTAACGAGCAGGTTATTCCTGTCTTTAATCAATACTCTTTTGCAGTATTACTGATGCATTACACTCATCTGTAGTCGCTTGACTTAGAGTTTATAAATAGACAAATGTTTTATTTCTTGTCATCACCCTATACCTGTTATATGGTAAACTATTATTGTTTCAGGATTATTATTTTAACAAATCACTTCATATACATGTCGGATTTTGACTATCTGTGTTCATATATATGTCTCTGGTTTTTGCATATATGGATATTCTGGCCTTTGGAGCAATATAAAGTTTAGTAGACACTTTTAAACGGCCTAATCTACATTCTATATAATAATATTTCTATTTCATTTAGGCAGAAAGAGGAATAGCACCTTCTTCTTCATCTTCTTCTTTCAGCTTTTCCCGGTTAGGGGTCGCCACAGTGGATCATCTGTCCGCTCATGATTGGCATTGGAGTTTTACAGTGTCAAGTTGCCAGCCCGGCACCCAAACTTCCACAGAAGGCGCACACATGCACACACACCTAGGGCCAATTTAGAGTGTCCAATCCACCTACTGCATGTCTTTGGTATGTGGGAGGAAACTGGAGCACTCATAGGAAACCCACACGACCACAGGGAGGACATGCAGACTCTGCACAGAAGGCACCACAGATGAGAATCGAACTGGAGAACCTTTTGCTGTGAGGCTGCAACGCTAACTGCTGCACCACTATGGCAGCCCAGAAAGAGGAATAGCACCATTGGTTGTTTATCTTTCCATAGTTTATTATTCAAAGTAGTCAAATTTGGTCATATAATATCTGGTTGGGTCCAACTACAAGACCTTGCTGGGCAACAGGCATCTTCGTACACTTTAGGAAGTAAGAGTCTAAAACCCCACTTGATAAGGATAAGTGAAAGGGAGCCTCAAATATGTCTTACCAGTAAGAGGCGCTATTAATTCCCTAATTTAGAGGTTAATTCCTTATAAAGGCATCTTTGAGTCATACAGGATAGATAATATAGGGTGACTTTGCTGTATGGTCATATGAGGATAAGTATGAACAAGATGTATTATATTGTTAAGTTAAAACCCTATCTGTTAGTATCAAACAATATTTGCTGATGTTTACTAAATGTTAAAAAGTTCTGTTTTTTTTTGTATACTGTTACATTAGAGCAGGAAGCACGTGAGTGTGTAGTAAGTTGGATTTTGGAATGTTAGGAAATGTTTGTAAAGTAGTTAAATATGTAAATAGTGTCTTCTTCCTTTCTCTTTCAGATATTTGTAGAATGTGGTTAAGCACGGGTAGTGATCTAAGAGAGGCGACTGTCACTTTTCTCTACTTTTCTTCTATTCATTTTTCATTTAAGGGAAACAATTCTTTTTACCTTAATTCTATTTGCCTAGTTATTCTTAAGTTACAACACATATGCCTGTTAACTCTCTTCACTTTAAATAGTAAAAATACCAAACCCTTTTCTTACTAGTTACTTGGATAAATGCTGTTGATAGACTCATGGAATATAAAGGGGTTGCAAAATAATAAAAAAAGGAATTTAGTTTTACATCTAATCCAGAAATCTTCATTTGATATTACTCTTATCCAGGAAATGCACATGACTACAGCTCAATGGTCAAACGATGCTAAAAAGAAATGGATAAAACAAATTGTAATGGCTGGGGATAGCACGATATCTAGGGGGGTAGCAATAATAGTTAAAAAATCTTTCAAAGGATCAATTATAACTTCTGGTTGGGACCCAAATGGGAGATGGTGCTATCTAACCTGTTCTATACTGTCCTGTAAAAAAGAAATACTTATAGTAAATGTCCACGGTCCCTGTTCCTTTATGAAATCATCTCACTCGTTGAAAAATTTAACAATCATCTACTGATCCTGGGGGGATTGGAATACTACAATTAGACCTGATTTAGACAAAACCTGTAAAACCAATAAACAACCTTTAAGTACTACTAATACTACAAGAGATATGTTGGAAGTCTATAACTTGTTTGATCCTTTTGAACTTTTTAGGAATGTCCCTAACATTAGTAACTACACATTCTTCTCTGCCTTCCACAAATCCTGGCCCAGGATAGACTTCTTCTTAATATCAACATTTTTTGCCTCCTATGATATAATATATAGTAGTGACCCCAGAACTATTTCTGATCATGCAAAAATTAATCTTCATTTAAATACTTGTAAACATAACCATTTGAACTCCATCCCTATAAATTGGTCCCTTAATCCAAATCTCTTGAACAACATGATTATCCATACAGAAATGCAAGAATTCCTGTCCCAGACATTTACCTCTTTTGATATGTCTGATATGCCCATAGATCTTCAATGGGTGGCTGCCAAATTTACTTTAAGGGGTACCCTTATTCAAAAAGCTTCCCTAATTAAAAAACAATCTACTTCCCATACTTTGGTGCTAGAAACAGAACTAAACAATCTAGAATTAGAACTTCAAACTAAGTTCTCTCCCGACATTGAGGAATGAATATCCAACATTCAAAAGCAACTTCACGAACTACACCTCAATCAATACTCACTTATGGAATCTAGACTTATCCATAAGTATGTTGAATGGGCGCAAATGCCTTCAAAAATTCTCGCTAGGATTATAAATATCAGACCCCTGCCTACTAAAATTAATCACATAATCTACAAGTATATGAGAAAATTTATGGCCCCCAAATACTTGAATCACCAGGTCTTCAAGACTCTTTCTAAATGAGTTACACTTTCCTAAAATAAGTAAAAATCACTCTAATTTACTTAAGGCGCCTATAACCAGAGATGAAATTTTGATGGCCATAAGCAAACTGAAGCTAGAGAAAGCCCCAGGTCCAGATGGTTATGTGTCAGAGTTTTACAAGTCCTTCAAGCAAATTCTTGCTTCCATTCTGCTTAAAATTTATAATTACATTATTCAATTTGGCATCTCGGATTTATATCTTAATAATTCTAAGACCATGCTCATACCTAAATCTAATGACAACATTACTAGCACAAATGACTACCGTCCAATTGCCTTAATTAATATCGACATAAAGATTTTATCTTCTGTCTTAGCAAATAGACTAAAAAGCATATTACCACATATTATTTCACATGAACAATAGGCATGTTTGGGACAACACTCTAACCATTGAAGCCATAACATATATAACAAATCTCGACAAATCCCCCAAATATGCTCTTTCTGTTGATGCCCAAAAAGCTTTTGACCGGGTAAACTTAAAGTTCCTCTTTAAAACCCTGAAACTTCTCCATCCCTGACAAATTTATTAAAATGGTTAAAACCCTCTATACTAAGGCTTCCACTTCCCTAAATATAAACAAAAAAAAACTCCATGCCAATCCAGATTATAAATGGAACAAGACAGGGTTGTCCGCTCTCACCCAACCTTTTTAATATTTATCTTGAAGTTCTATTGTTAAACTTAAGTCAGAAAACATTTCACCATTCAATTTACCTGTATAAAATACAATTGAAATACACTGCCTTTGTAGACGATTTAAACATCTATTTAGAGCTTCCCTCAACGGAACTTGAAAAAATTTTAAACTCTATAGACCAATTTTTGCAAATCTCAAATTATGCCATTAACCCAAACAAATCAATAATCTTTCCGCTAAACCCCCTCGGACATAAAGAATTTTTCATTCCAGAAATATCAATCAAAGTTAACTATTCCTTAAAATATTTGGGTATAACCTTCACTCACCCCCAACAAGAGCTAATAAAGTGTAATTTGTACAAAACTTGGACTAAAATCAATGAAGATCTCACAACATGGAAGAGTTTAAATCTTTATTTTCTCTCAAAAGTAGCTATTATAAAAATGAATATCCTCCCCAAACTTCTTTTCCACTTTTTCGCTCTTAATCAAAACACACCGAACACTTTTTTTTTCAAAAATAAAAGTTACACTAGGAAAGTTTATTTGGCACCCTAAAATGTTAGAATCAGCTACAATAATCTTACACTTTCCAAAGATAGAGGAGGATTGGCTCTTTTGGACTTTCTGTCATATTACCAAATAATTAATGCCAGTCGTATTATACACATTGCTAACTTCCAACAATCAAACAAGGACTGGAATCCCTTATGGACAAAATTGTACAATGCCCATATAAAAGCTTCTAATATCAATCCTAGAGCAATTCTCTTTCTGAACAATAAAACTCTTAAAGAGCATAAAATTCACCCTATATTAATAAAAAATATAAATAGGTTCCAATCAGTGATAACTTCCCTTGGCTTACGATACTCCCTAACAATGGCCCAGCCAATTCATCTTAATCCAAATCTTAAATTGGGTAACAGCATGTTAAATCTTGATACTTACCCTCTCACTAAGAACTGTACAGTTTGGGACTTCTACTCACTTAAAGACTTATCATTTAATGAAATCATGTCCTCTTTGGCAGTGAACAAGACATACTATATAATAATCAAACAAATGTTTTACCCATTTTCTTTGATCACTGACACAAGGTCAGTTACCCCCACAGAGTACCATCTTTATCAGTCTCTAATAACCCAACTTCTATCAAGGTCTGAAATGCTTTCCAAAGTCTATAGTCTAGTATTAAAAATAAAATACCATGACAAGTTACTATTTTCTAAATATTGGGATGGAAAAAATAAGGAAATTACACTTAGCCAAAAACTCGATCTGATTGATGCTACAATAAAGCTAACCCCTTTCAAAAAACTAATTTATACCCAGTTCATGATAAACAATAACGCATATCACACTCCATCATTCCTAAATAAAATTAACCCAAACAGCTCGCCTTTTTGTCCAACTTGCTCTAATTCTGTTGCAGACATACTCCACATTTTTTGTCCTGTAAAAACGTGTATAAACTCTGGTGCTCCTTAAGAGCACGACTGGAGAAAATGGGTTACATGAAGTCAACCCTTTCCTGGGAAATGGCGCTATTAAATATCTATCCAGGTTAATTTAAATCAGAAACTAAACATATCATAGTGACACTAAGTGCGTTACTCAAAACTTACATTACCCTTAACTGGCTAGACAGTGCCAAAATGTCCTGGAAGGATTTTCAATTGATGGCTGTTAAACATGTTTTGGCAAGTAAACTAAAAACTACAAGCAAAAAGAAGCTAAGTTACTTTCAGAAATATTGGAATAACCTTCTGGATGTTCTAAATCATTATCCTACTTAGGTTGTTCTCCATTTCTCCTCCTGCTATCTGTAAATACCTCTTCCCCTCATTAACTTTCTCCAGCAGAACCTTTGTAGAATTATAATTATTGCGACCCTTTATGTTATCTTTTTCTTATATTTGTGCAGGCATTACATTCTAGTTTCTTTATACTAATTCCCTCCCACTTAGTGACAGTCGCTTATATATATTGTATATAGCTAAATCAAATAGGATTTAGGAATACTGATATATCTTCACACTCCTGTACAAACAAATACCTCTCAGCAAAGCCTTTCTACACTTTCTTTTTGTGTTTGTAATCAGCTAGTATCCTATTCACTTGATTAAAGAAGCTAAATATTTCTTTTTGTTACATCAGTACTGAATGTATTTGTTCTTAAGTAGGATTGTATGAAGATTTTTTCATTTATCTGTTTTGAACCTATTTGTATTGTGTGAATTATGATTTTGTTTTTTTTGTGTTTAAAAAAAATGCTAATAAAAATTAGATTGCAAAACAAAAAATAATTTCTTCCCAGTGGTTACAGCATCCTTAGAACTGATAGAATATCTAGACATGGTGGTGGGATTGCCATTTTGTTTAAAGACCATCTTAAATTGGCACAACTTAAGTCTACTCCACCTGATATCCCTAAGTCAGAAGTTTCAGTAGCTCGCCTAGACATGAATAATCAGTAGCATGCCTAGACATGAATACTTGGAATGAAGCTAATTTTCAGCGGAGGCCCAGGGAGAAACACTCCAGAAGCATGTCTTTGAAATGTGGGAGAAAACAGGAGCACCCAGAGGAAACCCACATGAATGCAAAGGAGGACATGCAGACTCCACAAAGAAAGCACCCCAGCCAAGAATTGAACCAGAGAACCTCTTGCTGTGATGCAACAATGCTACCGCTGCACCACTGTGCCATCCAAATGATTGCATAGCCACTCAATTTAATTCCCATTTTATTAACTCAATAACTCTCTACTAAACAGAACCCATAATACGCCTCTGTCCATACCTCAAACCTCCAGCAACAATTCTATCTTCCTCTATCTCAAACCTATCCAAACAAGTTATGTTAAAAATCTCCTTTCCAAACCAAAACCTTGCACACTAGCTGCAGACCAGCTACCTGGTGACTTTCTGCAACTAGCTGCTACTTCCATTGCTTACCCTATTCTCATTAACCGTTCTATCTCTGAACAGTACATACCACTCTTCTGGAAAATACCTCAAGTCATACCTTACATAAATGTGGTCCCTCTACTGATGTATCCAACTAAAATCCCATAGCCATTTTGTCCCTACTTACCAAAATCTTAGAAAAATATATACACAAACAGATCTTAGACCACTTTATGTCAAATAATCTATTATCTATTACACAGCATGGCTTTCGACCTTGGCATAGCACCAGTACAGCTCTAATTAGATTTACTAATACCATAAATCAACTCAAAAACAAAAAAACAACTAGTCTATGCTACCTTTCTAGATATGTCAAAAGCATTTCACACTGTATCTCATCAAATACTTCTCAATAAACTGGCTTTCTACCACTGCAGCTCTGAAGCCCTAAGCTGGTTTCATAGCTACGTGTCAGATAGGAAACAAGCCATAAACTCTCCCCCAAGCTCCCTATATGTGTAGGAGTCCCACAAGGATCTATCCTTGGCCCACTTTTATTCACAATTTTTACCAGTGACCTAAACTCCTCAGCAAATCCAGCCAGCCTCAATCATACAATATGCTGACAATGCTTCCCTAATCTGCACTGCCTCCTCTATCAAGGAACTCCAAGGAAAAAAACTCAGGCAACCCTCCACAATATTGAAAGCTACTTAAAAGCCCATCAACTTATACTTAACCCCCCAAAAAGCAAGCTTATGGTCTTCTATAATACCTCAACAACAAACAAACAACCACCTGTCTCTATTTCCTCCTCCAATGGCACAAAAATAGAATCCATTGAACATACAAAACTTCTTGGTGTCACAAATGATAGTGGACTTAAGTTTGACAAACACCTTGCACTAACAATTCGAAAGGTTTATGTCAAACTGGGTTCTCTCTATAGGTCTATATCATATTTTACTGACCATGCCAGACTCACAACAGCCAGAACCCATCTCTTATCTTCCCTGCTTTACTGTTTACAAATATTTACCAATATTTGCAAATCTGAATTGAATATCCTTGAATCTTGCTATAACAAATTAGCCAAATTTACCACTAATCAGTCTCAAAGATCTCATCATTGCAATGCCCTTCTCCAGCTGAACTGGTTAGAGCTCCCTCCCCTGCTTACTCTGATTTAGCTACTAACTGCCCATACAGTCTTATACAAACATGACAACTGCCCAGCTCTATCTGACCTTGTCCAACCCTACACTCACCTACAATTTCTTAGATCTGCTGATAAAGTATTGTTGAAGGTTAACAAAACCCAAAACTCTCACAGCGTCTCCTTATACTCACATTTCATTGCTAAACACTGGAATTCTCTACCTTAGCATATTCTGTCCATCCATGATACAAATTCATTTAAACAGTCCCTAAAGGAATATTTCACCAAACATAGGCTTTGCTCATGTTCTCCACCAGCCTAACTAATTTAACCCCTTACTGTCTAACTTCCTTCTCGCCACCACCTATTGTCAATATTTCTTGGCAATTGAACCTTCCTAGCTTCAGTTTGTGATATTTTTATCCTGGAAAAAAAAAGAAAGAAAAAAAAAACAAAACAAATATATATTTTGTTTTTCTGTATGAATAGTAAAAGCTTATTGTACTACCATTGTTATATGCTTTTGGATACAATGTCAAGGCACTTGCATTTGAACTCCTGTTGTAATTGTCATATGTAAAAATGTATAATTATGTAATCTTACTTGGAGCTTTTCTCCCCGGGTCTCCGCTGAAAACGGGCTTCTGGCCCAGTCGGACACTACCCGGTTATTAAATGTAAATAAATAAATAAAAAATAAATGTATGCCTGAGAGAGATTCCTTTACTAAGAATTGCTAATTCTGAAAGGATTGTAACTTCAGTGTAGAAGTGGCACAAAAGCCATTACTGATGGTAGATGTCTCTGCTGGAGAGGCATAGTTTGAATTTCCTACATGATTTTGGGCTGAGTTGAGAAAGCACAGTTAAAAAGCTGGGGTTACTGCTGTCCCTATATGTCACTATTTTTGAAGACTGAAGTGTGTAGGTATTGTGAACAGGGGAATTCTTCTGTTAGTGATAATGTTTATGTTTTGCTATTTGTGTGCTGGACAAGTTTTTGAGAATTTCTTTTAAAAGACCTAATCTTTGTAGAAGACAATGGCTACCAAGGATTAAGTTAAGCAGATGTATTCTTGACAACTACTGGATATTACAGCTTTAAATCTGTGACAGACTGACAAACTGAATTGTATCACTGACTTCAGCTCCTCTACTGTGTGTACATATTGAGAAAGAAATGGGTATGATTATGTACCGAGTGTACTTTTGCAGTAATGTTTTGATTACGGAATGTAATGTTTTATAGTACTTATGTATTTAAGAGTTTCTTTTAACTGTT
The DNA here is from genome assembly GCF_019279795.1 of Protopterus annectens. Lineage (NCBI taxonomy): Eukaryota > Metazoa > Chordata > Ceratodontiformes > Protopteridae > Protopterus > Protopterus annectens. The sequence goes on along the minus strand of NC_056750.1, from coordinate 825,990,390 downwards.
GTATGGGGAGACAGCTATCGACATGAGGATAGGATTTGTCAACTTTATGGATTATTTTGATTTCAGTTTTTTATTGAATGTTACAGTGTATCACTTTGTTTTCTAGCAGGTGTGAATTACCTGAGTATTTTTTTAATTATATGTATGTGTTTACATGTGTGTGCATAGAAAAAATATTTCTGCAAATGTTTATATGTATTTCTGTGCCTGTCTGTCTATATTTTCAGATCAGTCCTGTCTTGTTTGAAGGTAACAGACAGGAATGTGACCAATCAGCAGTGGTTCCTGACTGGGTTCTTAGCATATACACTGGACATAGCAATATAAAAACAATAATATGCAACTGATCACGGGGGGCTATAACATGCCTAGTGATAAACACCTTTAAAAAGATACACTTAGAAGTACTTGTCAACCTGGGGACACTTGGGTGCTTAATGACATAATGTAAAATTGATAGTATATACCAGTGTCAGCGTAGTTACATACAGATGTCACTTCAGGTCTCTTCAGACCAAGCTCTCATCAGAAACTATCAGCCTAAGCAGTGAAAGGCAAAACTGGTGCTTGCTTTCTTGTGTTTATGTAATATATATGTAGAACTTCACAGATATGATACTCATTCATTAGAGTAGATATATCTGTAGTCTGAATATGTCTGGTGATGATGCAAGGAATTAAAATTTTGGTCCCCATGTTCCTTATTGTCATACCATCTTGCATTCATTTCCTAATGCTGATGTTTTCTTTTTCATTGCCATGCACAACATTACCTCATAGGTTGATAGGTTGGTACTACGCTATCGGCCCTAGGGCCTATACAAGCCTAGCCATAACAATTCCCTGGCTATTTCTTCCCACACTATTCACTTTCCTGGACCCCTGTCTAGCAGGGCAACTGATGTGATCCCCGGGGTGAATTTCCTTTCTCCCATCCAATCATCAAGGTTCCTTTTGAAGAGGGCCAAAGAGGCGCTCTGCTTGACATGTATGGGCAGTCTATTCCAGAGTCTGGGAAGTCTCTGGGTCAGGAACCTATCCCTCCAGCATGTTTTGTTTAGTGTGATGACAAAGTTTAGATCCCTGGAGCATGTGGCTCTGAGGGATTGGGATTTCTTTAAGTGTAGCATGTCCAACAGCTCTGGGTTTGACATGGCCTTGTATGTTAAGTATTGATTGCCTTGGCTTAGACGATATGCGACAGAGTATAGCTGGAGTTTTTTAAGACGGTCAGCATAGGGCATCTGCTTTAGGCCTGTGATTCTTTTAGTGAGGTATTTCTGCAGCCTTTCCAGTTGTTGCAGATGTCTTGAGAGGTACATACTAAATGGAGCATTGTATTCTATAATGGGTCTAATGAGGGATGAGTACAGTGGGACAATGACCTCCTTTTTTCTGGATGAAAAGCCCTTAGTGATGAGATGTGCCACATAGAAGGATTTCCTGATTGTTGTGGCAATGTGGCTATTGAAGGTGAGACCACTGTCCACCTGTGTCCCTAAGTCTCTTATCACACTTTCAGTGTTTAGTGTACTGCCACCTATGTGGTAATTCACGGGTACATGTTTTTTTCCCAAAGTGGATAACTATACATTTCTTGGCATTGAGCTTGAGCCCATGGCACTGGCACCAAGCATCTGTTTCTGTAAGGCCCTTTTGTAGAGTATCCACATAATTTGGGGATTCAGTAATGGCTCCCAGTTTGCAGTCATCTGCGAACTTTGTTAGCCAGAGTCCCTTAGTGTTGGCCTGTACTTCAGAGAAGTACATGCCAAACAAGAGAGGCCCCAGGATTGAACCCTGAGGAACTCCACTTATCACTTGTCAGGAGCTGGATTTGAAGTCAGCTACTTTTACAGTGTGGGTTCTGTCAGTAAGCCAGTTGGCAACCCATCAAGTGATGTAGGGATTAATGCCCAGCTTAGTAAGTTTATCTATGATTCCAGAGTGGGGGATGGTGTCAAAGGCCTTGGTGAGGTCCAGATAGGCTGTGTGGACTGCCTTACCCTCGTCCACGACTCTGGAGACTGATTCGAAGATGTCAGTCAGGTTCAGGAGACAAGATCGGCCTTTCACAAACCCAAAGTGGGTGGGCTCCAGTGTTTTAAGGTTATCAATGTCTTTGTTTATAAGTTCCATGATAATACATTCCATGACCTTGCAGATCAGGCTCGTCAGACTGATGGGGCAGTAGTTCCCAGGATCCAAGGTGGATCCCCCCCTTGTGGAGTGAGATAATTGTAGCTGTGCGCCACTCAGTGGGCACGAAGCCTGTGGTGAGGGTATGATTAAACATGACACTTAGGTGAGGTGCCAGTTCATTTTGTAGTTCATGTAGTACACAGCCCGAAATGTCATCTGGTCCCATGGATGCTGTATTCTTAGCTTTGGATAGTGTGTTTTTTACCTGTGTGGCCATTATTACCGCAATTTGGCAATCTTCCGGTACTGAGATGGGCCATTTAGGGGGTGAGAGGGGGGTAAGGTTGGCACTGAATCGATCTGCCAGGATATTAGCAATATCCCTGGGATCAGTATATTTAATGCCATTCTGTTGTAGCTCAGAGAAGATCTGAGCATTGCCATTTAGATTCTTGATATAGTTATAGAATGCCTTGTGGTTGTCTTTGGAATCTTTGGTAATTTTATTTTTGTAACTAGCTTTGGAGGATTTTATGAGGGATCTCAGCTTCATACTGAGGCTGGTAAGGGAGTTTTTTGCATCCTGGGATTTTCCTCTTTTCTGCAACAGTTTCTTCCTTTTTTTATAAAGTTTGTTTATGGCAGGGGACCACCAGATTGGCTTCCTTCTTTTGGAGGAGAGCATCTTGGTTCTATTTGGGATGGCATGATTCATGCATGAGTAGATGTGCTCGTACGGTGCCTTAGTGTAGGACTCAGCAGTCGAACTTTCAGTTCCCGTCTGCCTGGGTGTCATGAGGTTTGTAACTTCTGACTTGAGTAGCATGAAGTTGGGTTTGAAGGAGTTTTTTATGGAGGTTTCCTTACTGGGGGGTGGGGGTGGGATGTGGATGTTAAGGGTGATTAGCTTATGGTCTGACCTGATCAACAAGGGGGTGACCATAGGTGTGGAGCATCGATTTCCCATGTTGGTAATGACCAGGTCTAGGATATTGGAGCCCCTGGTGGGACTATGGATTAGTTGATCCAGGGCATTGGAATTTATGAATTCCAAGAACCGTTGGGCAAAGGTGTTGGTACATGAGTAGTTTTCCCAGGTAATGGCAGGGTAGTTGAAATCACCCAGTATTAGGGTGTTTGCATATTAATATTTTCCAGTATGTTTAGAAAGGTGTAGTGAGAATCTTGGGTCATGGTGGGGGATCTGTAGCAAGCTGCAATTTGGATTGTAGTCTTACCTAGTGTTCGTTTTACCTGGAGAATTTCAGATGCATTGTGTTGGGCAACTAACCTGGTGGTGTGAATATCCTTGGTGAATATGGACACTCCTCCACCTTTAGTGTTTTGATCCTGGTTTGGTGGCCGAAAATTGTGGTAAGAGTTGTAGCCTGGTATTGCAGGGGTGCTCTCTGGAACCTTGAACCAGGTCTCAGTTACTGTGCAGATATCTATGTTCTCCATTTTTAGGAGTGCCTCAAGAGAGTGCATTTTGAGGAGTGTATGTTAGGTATGGGGACTGGCATTTGGAAATGTAAGGAGGTATTGTGTTAGAGATGAGAGAGGAGGTCATAGACCAGCAAGTGTATTTGTTCAGACTAAATTCTAGGGATCAGCCCTTTTCCTCTGCACCCTCTCTATAGTATATCTACTTTCCTTACCTTCTAGCGAATGCATTTATCTGAGTTTAACGCCTCATCTTGTTCAAATCTTAACCTTGAGTTGTGGCTGAAACAGGTTAATGGATTAACCCACTTAACTGGTTAAAAGACTGCAATACACAAACAAAAATGCCTGAAGACACTAGCATTGTTACTCAATGGTATTGCAGCCCCATGTGGTGCACACATAGATAGATATCAGTCTCAGTGGTATTGTAGCCCCATGTGGTGCACACATAGATAGATATCAGTCTCAGTAGTATTGTAGCCCCATGTGGTGCACACATAGATAGATATCAGTCTCAATGGTACTGCAGCCCCATGTGGTGCACACATAGATAGATATCAGTCTCAATGGTATTGCAGCCCCATGTGGTGCACACATAGATAGATATCAGTCTCAATGGTATTGTAGCCCCATGTGGTGCACACATAGAGAGATATCAGTCTCAATGGTATTGCAGCCCCATGTGGTGCACACATAGATAAATATCAGTCTCAATGGTATTGCAGCCCCATGTGGTGCACACATAGATAGATATCAGTCTCAATGATATTGCAGCCCCATGTGGTGCACACATAGATAGATATCAGTCTCAATGATATTGCAGCCCCATGTGGTGCACACATAGATAGATATCAGTCTCAATGGTATTGTAGCCCCATGTGGTGCACACATAGATAGATATCAGTCTCAATGGTATTGCAGCCCCATGTGGTGCACACACATATATAGATATCAGTCTCAATGGTATTGTAGGCCCATGTGGTGCACACATAGATGGATATCAGTCTCAATGGTATTGCAGCCCCATGTGGTGCACACATATATAGATATCAGTCTCAATGGTATTGTAGCCCCATGTGGTGCACACATAGATAGATATCAGTCTCAATGGTATTGCAGCCCCATGTGGTGCACACATAGATAGATATCAGTCTCAATAGTATTGTAGCCCCATGTGGTGCACACATAGATAGATATCAGTCTCAATGGTATTGTAGCCCCATGTGGTGCACACATAGATAGATATCAGTCTCAGTGGTACTGCAGCCCCATGTGGTGCACACATAGATAGATATCAGTCTCAATGGTATTGCAGCCCCATGTGGTGCACACATAGATAGATATCAGTCTCAATGATATTGCAGCCCCATGTGGTGCACACATAGATAGATATCAGTCTCAATGGTATTGCAGCCCCATGTGGTGCACACATAGATAGATATCAGTCTCAATGATATTGCAGCCCCATGTGGTGCACACATAGATAGATATCAGTCTCAGTGGTACTGCAGCCCCATGTGGTGCACACATAGATATATATCAGTCTCAATGGTATTGCAGCCCCATGTGGTGCATACATAGATAGATATCAGTCTCAATGGTATTGCAGCCCCATGTGGTGCACACATAGATAGATATCAGTCTTGCATTGAACAGCATTCTGCCTTCACCAAAGATGATACTACAATATGAACATAGTGTCACTCCAAGGGAATCGAATACATGTCAGCATGGGAGGACATGGTCAACAGATCATGTTTCTTTGGTAAGGATGGGCTGCACCTGCCCCCTAGGCTTTTGGATATTGGCTAAAACTTTATCCAGCCATGAGAGCCTTTTTCAGGCAATGCCAAAAAGACAGAACTGCCAACATTGTGAAATAATCTACAAGCATCCTTAAGGTATTACTGCTCAATGCTCACAGCTTAAACAAAAAATTCCACACCCTTCAAGCCCTTCTCACTTTGGAGAGTGGTTTAAAGACATAAAAGGTACACTGTTAGTGCAAGGCTACAGTGCCATTCACACATTTAGACCAAGAACAGCACAGACTGGGGCCAAAGGTGGGGGTATTGTGATCTATGTTTGAAACAAACATACCTCCAGGTTGGTTAAACAGAAAGATACCATGCAGCTCATCCATATGCAAGTCACCATAGATAAGGTCACTCACCATATCATGGTTAGCCACAGGTCACCATCTATGCTCCTAGAGTCACAAGACTCTTACCTAAGCCAGTAGACACTCAAAATCTAACCACCCTATTTATGGTTGACTTTACCTGTCTTTAGAATGGGAAACATACACTGCCTCACACTTAGGCACAATACTTCCTGGACTTTATTAACACAAGCATCCTGGAAGAGATAGTGCATGCTTCAACCTGAGGATCAAACATACTGGATCTAGTACTCACCAACATGGGAAAGCATTGCACTCTCCTCTGTGTCATGACATCTCTAGTGAGCTTGGATCGCAAAGCTATCTTATTTGAAGTAAAATTCAACCCAGAAAATCCAGCTAAACCAGTAACAGGAACTATTTAAAGGCAAACTCCATCCTATTAAGTGAGAGTTTGTCAAAATTCAAGACTCCCAACTCCACGATGCAGAATTATTCAGAGTCCCTATGCAAACATGTGAATGGCTGCAAAGAGGCTGCCATACTTACCAGAAATAAACCCATAACAAGCACTAAAAACAAACCCCCACTGGTGGAATCCTTCAACTTTCTATGCCATCATAATGTTTTCCCTGTGAATAAAATCTTACTTAAAATTTAATTCTCCTAATCCCCTATCTGGATATTATTATTATTATTATTATTATTATTATTTAGAAAGTATTACACTAATCTTATCTAGACTATGCAAATCTCTGCACTACTTGTTATTAACCCATTTAGTTTATATGTTTTATTACTGTATAATAATTTACACTTGATGTTTTCTTTTTAATCTTGTCATTTATGTATGAAAACTCTGGATTTTCTGTTTACAAAGTCTTGTCTTATATATTTGTAATTGTAACTGGAGCTTTTCTCCCCGGTCCTCCACTGAAAATGTGTTTTTGACCCAGTGGACTTTCCTGGTGAACAAATGTCAGTAAATAATAAATAAATAAATAAATAGTAGGTTCAGTAAAAACTTCACTCCTCTGTCCCCCACCAGTAAAACAGGACACCCCCAGTACCTGTCCCCCTCCCCTTATCTCTAGGGAGCAAGTCATCACTGCCTTCTCAAGGGCAAAAAAATACAGCCTCCATGGGACCTAATAACATCCCAGGCTGCATCCTACATGAACTCAGGCAGGAACTTGGAGCACCATTTGGCACCCTTTTCAACCAAAGCCTGAGTACTGGCTTTGTCCCAGCCAAGTGGAGGGCAGCTATTGTCATCCCTTTGCATAAAGGTGGAATATCCACTGATCCAGGAACTTATAGACCCATCAGCCTAACTAGCCTGATCTGCAAGGCCATGGAGCGGATTATCATGGACCTCATTAACAAGGAC